>NW_017731801.1:144487-192292 GCF_001890085.2 Hipposideros armiger | reverse complement strand
TTTTTTTCTGAAATATCTCCTCAGGCAATGGAAACAACAACAAAAAACAAATTGGACTACATCAAACTATAAAGTTTTTGCACAGCAAAGGAAACCAGCAACAAAATGAAAAGACAGCCTACTGAATGGGTGAAGATATTCACCAGTGAGACATCTAAAACCCAGTTTTTCCAGAAGTCAACAAATATAAGCAAGGGTGCACCCAATAATAACAGCTTCTATTTACATAGATAGAATAAAGAATAAAAAAATGACAAAACGTGTTGCCTACATAAAAGTTGCCCTTTGGAAGACAATATACTTTTCTAGTAATTGATACATAAAAAAGAGTTAGCAACTCTGTACTATTGGAAATGCACTGAAATTTTTTTCAACAATTAGAGTGAATATTTTGAAGCTTACATAATTTGAATAATTACTGGTTCACAAAGACTGAAAAATGCAATGCTTTTTTAGAGGACAAAGATTACCCTAATGTGTGTGTGTGTGTGTGTGTGTGTGTGTGTGTGCGTGCACGTGCGCACAAACACGCACACGCGATAAATGTCTTAATCCTTTCTTCAACATTTTTGTGAATTTTTGCCAATATCTATTCAGGATAACATCCTTAATTTTTAAAATAATGTTTGGTTATTAGTTCATGTTGTAGATCCAATGACTTTCATTACGGTATGTATATAATTGATGCATAGAATCATCACACAGAATATTTACTGAAATAAAATGGACTTTGAATTCCAAAGTTCTACAGTCAATCATTTATTTTCTTTTCACTAAGTTGAGGTGATGCTTGTGTCACACTGACACTGTTATGGTAGATAACAGTTGAAAGTGGAGACGGTATTTAGGAAGAGTGAAGTAATAGTCAATATCCCAAGCACATCAAGTTCAAAATAAAAATAGAAATTAGAAATATAGATGTACTTTTGTTTTGTTTTGTTTTTAGCTGAGCCATCCTGCTACCTATTGGCAGCTCAGCGGCTGCTCAGCTCGGGCTGGACTCGAACCGCTGTTGCTCAGAGCTCAAACTCTTGAGCGAGCTCTTAACCAACTGAGCCACTCGGCCAGCCCGATGTACTTTTGAAAGTGTAAATTTCTCTTCCTTTAACACCAGCTATGCATTTATCCCCAGCCACAAACATTAATCATGTCTCTATACTGCTCTATCATATAGAGAACATTATACAAAAAGAAGATGATAAACAGCATAGAGATAATTGAGAACATGAGCATGGGAAAACTGAGAAGGGAAGACACACAGAAAAAGAACATTTACAAAGGTCCTACTGGGAAGTACAACAGAACCTTGGCAAAGACTTTTCAAGGTTTTCTTTTTCATGATCTATGGTATGTACTAAATTTCAATTTTGCTGAAATTAAATAATGTTTAATGGCACTATAGTATATGAGAGCCCATTACTAGCTCATATATGATCCTATTCTGCTGGGCATTTAAATTTCACCAAAACATCCTCAGTCCAATCCTTGTGAACTATGTGCTCACTTTTGTAATGAGTTCAAATGTATTTAAACAACCACCAGTTCAGTTTTGTAGCTTTAGGAACATTTCTTTATTATTGGTACTACAAAAATAAATTTAAAGGGTGAACTGATTTGCATGAAAAAAATTAATACATTTTTCATTATGATTGTAATTAAGTTATACAGCCATTTAAAGTAAGATATATTCACATCATTTTACCCTGTAAGTATCTTCCTGTATATTCTAGAGAAACTAGAAGTAGCAGGGACATTAATAAATCAAGATTGCATTACTAGACAATTGTCATAAATTATCCTCTACTAATGAAAGGGGACTGACTCTTACTTTTAGCCACTCTTGAACCGTATATATAATTACATTTCCTAAAAGAAATGCACACATTTCCTCTATCCACCCAAGTGCTACTTAAACTATTTGTGCTTTTCAGTAGGATTTACATCGCATAGAGAAAAAATATTTAGACTCTAGTTGTTATGCTATATTTTAAGTCATATTTCTCATATCATTAAACTAAACAATATGTATTAAATTGCCAAAAGAATATAATTTGTGATAAAATAACAAAATACTCGTATTCATCTACATATTTTCAACATTGAACTTAATGTGAATCATTTAAAAGTCTATATTATTACATATACAAAATATCATTTTACATTTTCAAAATGTGAATGTGAAAATATAGTTTGGTAAGAAAGCTCCATTTATTTGCTTTATAATTTGAATAGTTGTAAAAACTTAACAATTCTCGTTTTGTAACTGTGGTCCTAATTTCATATCAGAAACATTAATAATAATAAAAGAAAAATTTCCAAATAAAAACATTATGTATTAAAATATGTATCACTACTTGATATTTACCTATTCAGTCTTAATCCCATGTGGTATCAAGTACTGTTACAGAAAACCAAATAGCAATCACTAAAAAGAGACACAAAAGTTAGAAATCATCTACTAAGTGAGAAGTCATGTACCACATTACTTTCTAATCAGGAAAATACTAAAAAGCAATAGCAAAATCCAAAAATATTTCAATATTATATCATATTTCAAGTCATTACTCAAATGCTTAATCTACAAAATCTTTTTAAATTGAAATAACAGCAGCAACAAAATCAACTAATATTTATTGGGCACTATTTGCTAAACACTTGTATTGTCACTTCATCCTCAGAGCCATCCTAATATTCTACCTTTGTTTAACTGGAGCTTAGAGAGGTTATCATCAATAAATTTGCACAACTAGCAGTAATACCAGGATTTGAATCTGAATTTGAGTCAGATGACACTAGAATTTAGACTATGGCTTTGTAGCTTAATTGTCCTGGGATTTGGGGAAAATTGTTCTTTAACATCTTTCTTCATGGCCTCGTTTTTTTACCTTAAAAATGTACAGTTATGTTAAAACTACATCATATATGTAAAACTCCTAGTACAGCATTTTTTTAAGAAAGGTAATTGTTGAATGAATAATTGCTTGCCTCCATTAGTCTCAACAGAACCTGAACAACTACCATTCCCGCTCCCCATAGCTTTCGGTGTGTCTTGTCAGTAAATACTGCACTCTGCTTAGTTTACATAAGTTGTATTTGTAGGAATATGCTGTAGTGAACAAGAATATGAAAACTGAAAACATGCATTTGAATACTAGCTCAACTATTATGTAATCTGAAGGAGGGGCATGATGGGGAATATGAAACACTAAACTCAAAGCAGAATGGAAGAATATCTCCCACCCAAATAGCACTGATTCTGAAAAGTGTAAGAAGAAATGAATTATGCCGAGAAACAGGTAAAGATTCATTTATTTATCTATCTGTGATACTATTAAAGAATCAACTCTACCTAACAGAAGATTTCCTAGAATACCACATACTTTCCCCCATTATTTTTATATGTCATTAAGAAGCACTGCTGTGATTTGTTTTTTTCTTACACTTTTAATTAATCGCTTTGTATTATCTTAAATTCTGCTAAGAATTGAAAATATTATGAGACAACTGATACATCTAGCTAGTGTCATGATTCATACAATGGTGTGTGCACATATAAAAAACACTAGAAAATTCTGATTCATATATTTCTGAAAGTAAGTAGTGAATATTAATAATAGGCAAATTGTTTTTAAAATTTTTACTTTGACATTGATACTTTCTTAAACAGTCACACTCATTCATAAAAAAGATTTCAATGAATGAAAGATTTGGTCAACTGCTATATACTTAAAAGTTCACATAGAATCATCCTTATACATTATTGAAATCCCCTGATCTAAATTAGAGAAACTTTAGGTTGATTAATTGGCAATTAAGAAAGTAGGGTTTAAGTTTAAGGTTTGTCTGGACAGGTAATTTAATCATTACTGGGTTTTACTTTTCCTTAGTAGCATAAAGGCATTGAAGTAAGTTTTAATACCCCAAAATGTTAAATTGTATAGTTTTAAAACTCATTAATGAACAAAGTAAACATTTTAATAAATGACAAATCATATAGACCAAAGTCAATCCTGCATTGTATGTGATATTTTAATTCATAGTAATACAAAATATTACAAATGTCAGGGATATAAAATGATGACATGTAATCCTTCTTAATGCCCATGTCAACCACTGGGGATTATAAAACAATGAGTGGTGAACACATTATTACCAACAAAGGAATGTTTTCAAGTACCAGATACTCTGCTGCTTCTCTGACATTTTAGAAGATTCATACCCAAGACTTTAATTTATCTTTAGTACATTTTAAATGCCAGTATGTTGACTATCACTGTTTATGTGTTATTTAAATCCAGTTAAATGCATTCAAAAAGTAAATAATGAAATCTAGCTTATCTTAAAGCAGAGCATAATGAAATCATTACAAGTTAAAATTGGGAAGACCCTAAGATCGTTCCTTTTTTAGCACAAATATAGGGAAATATATTTTCTTTCATCATAATTTTATTATCTGAACAAATTTTCTAATCAGATGGTTTTACTCTTCAAATAAATGTTTTTTTATGTGTTTTAATTATCTTTCAAGGGTGAAGGTTACGCATTTGAGGGCAATAAAAGAACTTTACAAGTCATGTGTTACATCACAGAAAATGACTAAATTTCCTGTAGTAAATCCAACTATTTACAATGAAAAATATTAACAATTCTAATAAATGTGAACGACAGTCACTAAAATCTCACTCTAGAAAACTGTATATTTGATTTGAAAATAAACTGTAGATTTTAATGCTATGCTTCTAAAATTTGATAATAGTAAAGTAAAATAAAATGCATGATAAATTTAGGGTTAATCAGAGTAATAATACATAGAAATACTTAACAAAAATTATAACATTTATGTTTTCATTGTAGGAAGATATAAAACTGGTATTATTTTAACTTCTATGAAATGTAATTTTCATTAAGACTGCATACACATTAAAAAGCATCTGAAAAATTTAGGTGAGTGTAAAATATAGAATTTATCTGCATATATGTATGTATATGTGTATGTAAGTGTATGTATGTGTGCATGTGCATGCTATTTTAGAAATATTACACTAGAATTTTAAGTTTCTTTCTTGGAACCATTTATTCTAGACATACAGAAGTATCTCTAAAAAAATGAAAGCATATTTGACTTCTGAGTCTAGAGATAAATCTTTGCAGGCAGATGTAGAGGCTTTTCTAGAGAAATTTCTATTAAACTAATAAGCACTTACAGAGTAGATAACCCTTCACTACAAAATAAGATATAACAATTCAGAATAATATTGCTTGTTTTTAAGTACTACCTCTTTAGAAGTCCATAATGTGGCAAGTTAATCACATTTGTTTTTGTAACATAGTAATTTTTTTCAGGATCCTTGTGTGTTGAGATAACTCAGGAGAAGCTGACTAACTAGGAGGTCTGACAAACTTTAAAAATACTCTATTTAAAATTCTCTCTATAGATAATATTGGGTTGTCGGAAAAGTCATGACGCATTTTTTCTGTTTTTTGTTGCAAAAATGCGTCATGACTTTTCCGACAACCCAACATATCTCTATCACTGTATCTCTCTATCTCTCTCCAACCTCTATTGTTTTTTTTCTAATTTATAAACATATAAATACATTTTGATGAAGACAGGGCAATGCTTTTGGGTGGTTTGCCCTATCTAGAGAAATTAAGACCTTGTACTCCCAGAGAATGAGAAAGACACACCTGAATCCCAGTAGTACATTATTTTTTCCCCTACAATTATCAAGTGTAGTTTCATGTAATCAAATCTTCCAAAAATAGTGAAAGACAGATATATTATGTCTCTCTATTATTTAACACAAATGTTACATTTCACACTACACAATAAGCAGTGTATAATGAATATTTTCATTATCAATAACATATTAAAAAACTATACTTTAATACCAAAACATCACTGGTATTCATATTTTAAAATAAATTAAAGCAATCACTATTTGGGAAAATAAATGCATTGAAATAAAAGGAGAGTAATAACTAATAGCATACATTTCAATTTAGCAATTTAGTAGGAAAATGATTCTAATCTTTTATGCACCTAATAATATCTTCCTAAAACTACATAGCAAACATAACTGAATTAAAAGATGGCATTGTCCTTATGATGCAAAAACAATGAGCAGAAAAATGAGAAACCTTGTCATTTGTTTGAATGTAGGGGTGTGTGCATGCAGGTTTGGATAGTTTGGGCTTAAGTTTTAGCTTAAATTAAAAATGTCAATCCTTCACTGCATGTACACCAAGGAAATTCTTATGTATTTGCAATCATGAGCAGATAGTCTGATTTCTATCCTGTCATCTTATTAAATTCCCTAAGTGACAAACTCACCCTGGTTCTCTACTGTTTTCTGTTACACTAAAAGCTGCCCTGTTCTTGATGGTCTTAGAAGCAATATTAACATGGTTCCACTATGAGAGTCTATAATTTCTCAAAGATCTATCATTATATTTTAAATGACATTATAGGAGTGAGTACCAACATTACTGTTTTTCAGGTTTGCACTTTGTTTTCTTAATTATCGCCGTTCAGTAACTCCAGGAGGTTGAATTGTCTTATGTAGTGTTTAAATAGCGTTAGAAATTATTGTAACCTTTTATGCACGTAATAATATCTTCTCAAAACTATAAAGCAAAATTCTTTTTTAATTTTACTAAATTTATTAGGGGGACATCAGTTAAATTATATTGGTTTCAAGTGTACAATTCTAGAATACATCATCTGTATATTGCATTGTGAATTCACCACCCAATGTCAAATCTTCATCTGTCACTAAGTCAATTAATTCAGTTGATTTAGCAGGAAGACAAATTTTACTGGAATAATGGGATAGTTGAACATTTGAAAGATGAGGTCTTCTAAGCATGCCCCAAATAGAAGCGGCTTACTTTTTTTTTTTTTTTTTTTTTTTTAGCTGAGCCATCCTGCCACCTGTTGGCTACTCAGTGGCTGCTCAGCTCGGGCTGGGACTCGAACTGCTGTTGCTCAGAGCTCACACTCTTGAGCGAGCTCTTAACCAACTGAGCCACTCGGCCGGCCCGAGGCTTACATTTTAAAGTGAATTTCTCTACATAAGAGATAATCAGGATTTTTTTTTTCTTTTTGAAGGAGAGGGAGGGAAGCTGGCTCTTGGTGCTAGAGAAAATTATCCTAAGATGCAGAGGTAAGATAGCAACAAAGGGCATAATAAAGCCAGGGAGAAATTCCCCTTTCTGTGTGATGGACATCTACTTTTAGGACAATGACGTTTATAGTATGTTAAGTTTTCTCATGCCATGTATATTTATATCTGCAATGAAACTCATTTGCACCAATAGGCTTGTTTTAATGGTATTTATGGAGAATAAATGAAGAGTTAATTGGGAAAATGATAACAGTAAAGAAGACAGAGAAAGGAATTTCAAAAGGGGATTTAATGTGGGCAGCATTTGTGAAACAAACTTAAACTATTAAAATATTGGGTTGTCAGAAAAGTCATGATGTATTTTTTTCTATGTTATTCATTGCAAAAATGCATCATGACTTTTCCGACAACCCAATATATATGTATTAATATTGAATCCTAAAATTTAAAATAATATTAGAGAGTTGGAACATCTCAAAGTTCATTTAATTATAAAGTTTTTTTTCTTATTTAGACATAAAGGACATTTACAGAATGCTAAACATTTAGAATCACCTGGAATATAGTTATTTCATAAAAGGATCTTTAATTTTCAAAGAAATTATAATTTTTATTTGTTGCCTCTAATTTACTTTTATGAATGAATTGATCTAAAAAATAAAAAAAGTATGGCCATCAATTGCATTCATTATATTCAGCTTATCTCTTCAGAAACTTTTTTTAATGGCATTCCCCCTATTTATAAATACTTGAATGTAGATAAGTATATTAAAAATATATATTTCCCTAAACCTACCATAACTGGATATCAATTGGACCCCTTTAATTTTTTCTAGATAGTCGATGAGTCTTTCTTAGAATTTATGCAGGAGGCTTATATTAGTTTTCTAGGGCTTCCATAATAAAGTACCACAGATTGGGTATCCTAAACAACAGAAATTTATTTTCTCACAGTTTTGGAAGCTAGAAATCCAAGAGTTCATTTCTTCTGCAGCATCTTCCTTGGTCTTCTGTGTTTTTTCACATGGTCTTTCCTCTGTGTATCTGTGTCCTAATCACCTCTTGTTATAGGGATATCAGTTATATTGGATTGGGGCCCATCTTAATTACCTCATTTAACCATGATCACTTAATTTAATGTCCCTATCTCCAAATATGGCCACATCCTGAGGTCCTGGGCATTAGGATTTCAACATACAAATTTAGAGGGACATAATTCTGCCCATGAAAGGGGGTGTATGAGACTAATTTACTTGATAGGTTGAATCACTCAGAATCCTAAGGTGGTGGGTTTGGAACTCACAACTTCTGGAAAGAAATTTGTACTTTTTTGGTAAAAAAATGCTGTATCTGGAGAGACACTTTAGCATCTCACTTGACTCTGGTCTGATTATATTCCAGGACTACCGCGAAGATGTTGAAAATTCTACCACCCTGGAGGAGTACAGCATCCCATTCAGTGGTCTTCCAGTCATGCTTGCCATCTCTAATTTTGAATAAATACCTTACACAATTGTGAACTTATCAATTAAAAAAATTACACTAAAGGGTAACTATTGCATTGTTCTGTACACCTGAAACTAACAATAAAAAAAAAAATTACTCTCCATACTATATATACGTCTATTTCCCTGTGAGTTCTGACCTAACTCATAGCCACCTACCTACGCGTAGTTGTCTGTGGCTCTGTTTTGCCAAACTATTAAAATAATCTTAGTTGAAATAATCTATGTTGTTTTTTTCTACCGTTCTATCTTAACTTTGCCTTCAGCTCTCAATGCTCAAGGTTGGGGTATGGAAGGATCCTCATCTCCTTTACCATACAAAAATGTTCCAGGAACTTCACTGTTTGTAGTTCTAGGTGCTTAACTTTATTCTCTAATTTCAGCACTGACTTTTTTTCACTTTATATTTTCCCACATTTGTAATTTGGGTTAGTTTTGTATGGATTTGAAAATCTGCACTTACTCTAAGCTATTATTCCCCAGAAATTCCCCTTCACAATGCTTATTTCTACCTGGATGTTCTAAGGATCCCCAAAATACTAGTATTCAGGTCCCCAATTCCTAGTTTTTTCCACCATAATACATTTTTTCTTTGATAGTTTGAAGTTTAGAGAATGAAACTCATGAACACATAGCCATTTTGAGTTAGCTCAAAATCATCATCAGGCAACAAAATTTTTGTCCATAAAATTAAAATCTACATCAATCAATATAAGGTCACATTATTTCCCTTTGGTGAAACTCTTTTAAGTTTCAAATATTCTTTCCACTGAATGTGAAACCACTTACAATCTAGTCCTAACTTGTTTTTCAGTTGGGCTCCCATGATTATTCCACCTTTCTTCTTTAATCAAACAAGATATGTCAATATTTTTTTTCCCAAAATACATTTAATACTTCCCTTCTTGGCATTTTTATCACACTGTTTACCCTACTTGGAATATCATTTTCTTTCATTGTATCTGTCAAACATTTTTATAACCCCCAACATCCCTATGTAGGCAGCTACCTTTACAGAGTTTTCAGTCCATCCTAAGGACCCAGGTGGGCATCTACTAGAGAAACAGCAAGCCCTCCTTATCTTCATCAGTAGGCATCAGAGTAAATGTGGACAGCAGTGTGATTCTTCCAAAGGAATAGTGTTTAAATGCTCCATTATTTCTTCTAATCAGGGTTGAATTCATTCACCAGCGAAGTTGCACAGGGCCGGCCCAGCACTCAAAAGCACGCGGCACATGGGGTAGTTTAATGATCTGTGTCATCATTTTGAAACTCTTATCTTTACACTTGTATTTTATAAACACGTCCTATCAGGCAACACAGGGTTATAGTGGGTAGAGTCAGATTTAAGTGAAGGCCCTGTGATATCTGGGGCTGGGCAAGGTGGCCTAACTTAGGCAGGTAGCTCCATGGTGCCTTCCAAGGGGACTTGTGGGGGCCTCTCACCCACTCCCTGGGGCATCCCAGAAGTTTTCATCTGTTGGGGATCTGCGTGGGTCAGAGTGGTGGGCTCTGAGGAACAGGAAACTGATTTCCTGTCCCCAGACAGAGCCTGGCATTTTCATTTTTCATGGTGCCCCTCAAAATTATGTGGCAGACCATGCCTCCAGTGAATCCCTCAGCAAAGCCACTCTGTACCAAGTATTCTACGGTAACAAGCGCTTTTTCTCCCAGCTACTCACACAGTTCAACATTTCAAATTAAACAAGAGCGATACAGAGAGGTAAAAGGCACTCCACAGCCACTGATCACAATTTTTTCTCACAGATGGTTTCAGTAAATAGCGCTATTGTGTTAAATTGAATTAACACAGTTCTGAAAGTAAGATTTATATGTATCTGAATAATTATAAAGTATGTATAAGTGTAATCTGAGAAAAAACAAAAACAGCTCTATACATAAAAGTTGTAAAGGGGCATTTCAACACAGTGTGGTGCATAGAACATACATCCAGATGCTGGCCCTGCCACTTTGTAGTATATTCTTACAACATTCTTGCCTTCCCAAATTTCATATTTTTATTTACTATTACTTTTTAATTTGTTTAAACCTAAAATATGCCCAAGATAAAACTGGTACTCAATAAGTTTTAATTACCTTCTTACTCTAAAACAATTATTTTCTATTATTAACTCAGAAAAACATAGTAAGCTGCTAATTAGCTCCCCAAATACATAGCAGAGGCCATGGCCTAGAAATAAAAACTTTGACATAAACACAACAAATTTAATTTTCATAATTAAGTGAGAAATTTAGTTTCCAGGATGATCTGAGGAAAGGGTAGTTGGGCCTCAGGGAGAGGGGGAAAAAGCAGAGGATGGTGTAATTGGCACACCATAGCTGTTGATGGTTAGTGAGAATCATAGGAAGGCACTTTAATAATATGTCAGATAGTAATAGCATACAGTACCCTTCAATAAAATATCTCCCAATATTCAATACAAGTTACAACTACATATAGTCTTCGGTGGTAATTTTGTGAAGAGTGACAAAGTTAAGGGGGATCTCTGAAGCAGTGTACCATGGCACAGGCAGTGATAACCCATTAGCATGGTGTAGCCCAACAACTGTGTTAATTCACCAGGAGGAAGAACTCAACCCAAATATGAGAGCTTCCAGTACCACCTTTGCTGGAGAGAATGGGGTAATAATAATAATAAACTATCACTAAAAATAACAGCAAACACTTAGCATTAAATACGTAGTAGACACTAGTATATATACACAACACTAAACACTGCTCTGAAACGGATACTATTGACATCCAGGAAGGCACCTACGTCACTAATCTGCGCTCACCATCACACGATTCCACGTGGAACAGCCAGGAATTGAACCATGACTCTTCATCTCCAGAGCCTGTCTCTTTACTTCACAAGATCTCTGTGTATGGATTCTTAGTGTCATAATAGAGGTGAATGTGAATTCACTTTTTCCCTAGATCACATCTGACTCATGCTAACTTTCATCTTTTTGTCAATCAACTGAGGTTGGCATTGCTGGGTCTTATTCAAATGGCCTGGGGCTTTAGACAAACAGCAGTGGCCTTTGCAGTATGAGGTTGTGACCTTTAATAGCTTTGCCTTATATTGCAGGAGATATTGAAACTGAATGCAATTTTCCTTGTGCACTGTTGGTCACAACTGCATGTTCCACTTTTCTTTTAAGTTGCTGATTTGAATGAGTGCCACAGAGCAGCTCTGCATGAGCTTCTAGTTTTAACTCGTTAGTGTTCCTACGTAAGTAGCACTATATAGCCTACCTCAAATTCCATTTGGGGTCAGAAGTCAGGAAAGGGACAGGAAATATTCACCTGAGATGCATGTGGCTGTTCTCAGATACCGAATAAGGATCATCAGGTTAATTTTAAGTTTATAAATTATATCTGAGACCCAAACATGAATTTTCCCATGGAAAGGTGTTAGGTTTTATTAAAATACAAATAAAAGGAAATGGTAGCTCTTGTTGCAAAAATATGTCAATTTCTGAAGTCTAGTTAGTTAAAATACTCATGAAATTATTGGAAAGCCAAAGGATAAGAAAGCAATTTAAAAGGCCTGAGATTGGAACACTGCCTCTGGAAATCAAGTTTGCAAATAAATCAACAGAGAATTAGAGTGGATTCTGTCTTACTGTCAGAATGAAAACAAAATACAGGAAGAGAGAAGATAATTGAACCAAAAGTGAAGCGAGGTCCCCTTAAAAGAAGTGAGGAAATACAGAGACACACTGGATACACATGAAATGAAAAATGATACAGTGATGGCCAGAATAGGTCAGTATGAAAGGAAAATGTAGGCTTACTCACATTTAACTGTTTGTAAAGAAGGCATTAGACAATGTGTCTAAATTATTAATGAGGCCCAGGATTAAGAATGCAGCACATTCTCAGGATAGCACTCACTTGGCACAAACATGGATTTCAAAAAGAAAATGGACAATTTTGATTATATCAGATTTTTTTCACTTTTCAGGAAACACTTCACACAGGTGAATTTATCCCTACCAGATATTTTAAATAAAGTATCATAGTAAACACCAATGTTTAAGTCAATTTAGTTTAAGCCCAAAGGTCATGGATTCTGAAATAGACTATTGTTTCGACGATGATAAATACGAGATTTTCCCCCCTATTTATAATGCATCACTCAAATACCACTGATTCTCTGATATGACCCTCGATGTCAGCAAATTTACGTTGTGCAACATAAATCTTCCTGGGAAACTTCCTGGAGGCTAGGATTTGGCTTGTTTCATTTATTTTTTTAATATTTGGAAGAATGGGGCTGGTGTTATAATAACTTTATTTCATATTAGTTGAACATTTTAAAAGTGATATTCATGAGAAACTTGGCATTAGATTAAACGACTTCTGATGCCTGAAACAACTTAGCCCCAGTTCACAAAGAAATACCTAAGATGGACACTGCCATTTGAACCCCATCCTTACCTAGACTCCTCTCCAGATTAATCCATATCAGGAAATAAAAGCTAGAACGTTGCCTGTTTGGTTAAAAACCATCATTTCAATCCACCAGCCATTTGCTTAAGCTTCAGCAATGTACACCTTTATTGAGGCTTTCAGCACTTGATGCCAATGCTGAAACTGCCCAGTTAAACTAACCACAAAATTCTTGCACAGAAATTATGAGATGACAAACGTTCACTGTTTTTTGAACCCATTGAGATTTGGTATAATTTGTTACTGAGAAATAGTAAGCGATGTATGGAGCAAAGGATTTACATAAAAAACTTCTTCGGGTCGTGAGGACAATGTTCTGTTTAGGGGAGCTAGCCTGGAGCATGGTGTGAGTTCTTTTACCCACTCAAGGTCCTTAATTTTAAAACAATGCAGTAACAAGGACTGCTGTGATTCTAACTCCTCATTTATGTCTCGGATCTTACAATATGCATAAATTTAGATGAGGAGAAACAAGAAATTAGAACAAACCATTCCACTTAGACTCTATCCTTGTTCAACCCCACTCTTAAGTAATCTGTGGACTATTTTTGTACATTCCTGTGAATGAGAAACTATTCCACATCATTCTCCTTACTATTAGTCAGGCGCAAAAGAAATCTATGATATGCATGCATTTACTTTAGACAAAACATTTACCTGAAACACTTATTATTTCTGATACTTGTTCAGCAGATGATCCTGTGATTCTCATATAGATAATCCTATCATCTACAGCATGGGAAAAAATACACTCTTTTATACCTTATGTAATTTTCCTGTAGTTGCATTGCTTAGTACTCAAAGGACACATATAAATAATAATAATAATAATAATAATAATAATAATAATAATAATAATAAAGTTGACACCTAGAAATAGTTCTGTTACAGACTTACATGTGGATACCTTTAAGAGTCATAGGTTTAAGGCACTACATGCTTACTTGATTTGTTTTATTTTGCTCAGGCCATGTATGAGTCATTTCAGCGAATTTCAAAATAATCCCAACTGCTATAATTTTATTAGTGGACTTTTCAAAGTTTCTGCTTTACCCTATTAAGATGTGAAGACTGGAAGAACGAAATTTGTACATGGAACATCATCCAGTATATCTCCATTACAAAAGAAGTCCAACTGTGCTGCGGATTCCTCTTTTTTATTCCAGCTTCATTCTAATGCTCAATTTCACCCTGTCAAAGCAGAGTCTGCAATTGTGACTTGATACTAGACAAGCTTTGGTTTTGATTTTGACCTAAGTATTTTACAAGCAAAACAAGTCATGAAAAGCATAGCATTGAATTTTATACTGCTGGCCTCCTGCATTTTTCACTGATATTTTAACAGGGGATTGCTAATAATTTAAATGGAATAAAAGTTGGATATTGCACTGAAATATCTTATTGCAAGATATTAATCACTCATAAGTCACTAATCCACTCAAAGCTTTTCAGTTTCTTCATTACCTGGTCAGACAGTACTGATACTAACCACATCCTTCTAAAAGCCCTCTCATCCTTAAACGCTGTAAAACAATAGTACTACAATATATTTGGACTAAGCAGTTACTCTTTTACATTTTTATTGTCATTTCCTTCTCCTTCAGCTGGCCTTTAAAAATTGAAATGTTTTTGTCCTTTTCACCCTCACCTCTCTCTCTACTCTCATGGTTTGAACTGCCATCACTACCATTTCCTAAATATCCATCTTGGATTTTGAGCTCTCTCTATAACTCCAGATATGATTATTCTACTGGTTCCTCAACTTCCTTAATTTATGGCCTTATAAATACTCCGAACTAAAAATGCCACAAGGTAAACCTTTTATATTCCTTTCCAAAACTGGTCCCTTTTTAAACAATATCCTCTATCAGAAATGACAGCTATTCTCCAACTAATTTTTTAAGCCAGCAATCTGGATGACATTATTTCTTCTTCAAACTCATTCCCCAAATCTGCTCCCAAGTATCTCTCATACGTATTTACTCCTTTATTGCCACGACCCTCGTCCATGCACTAATACAAATCACACCAACACAGCCTTTATCTTCCTGCTTAGACTTTAATGCCTGTCCACACTATTCTTCACAGTGGTAGGCAGAAATGTGGTGTTCTCAGTACAAATATAATTGTAATCTTCATGATTAAATTACTTGATGGCTTTTAATTTTTTTAGGCTGAAAAAATAAGGCTTTCAAGACCTCTCAGTTTTGAACCTACATCTCTCTCACATCTTTCAACAGACTTTTCACTGATTCACTCCAATTTAGCTACGATGGATTGCCTCTTGTTTCCTGAATGCAGCACATATTCACTCAAAGTTAAGATATTTTATCAGGGTGACCTCTGATGACATTTCCCTTATTTTTTAAACATTTGGTGTACTTTACTTGGCCTTTTAGTATGTTCACTAATTGGATTTCATTTCACAACATTTTTGAAACATTTGACTTAATTTCGCACATACTGCAATTACTGTTGTTTTCCACTCTTCAAAAACACTTTTATAATTATTATGCTCACATACACAAACATGCACAGACACTCACTCCTATAGAACTTAACGGACATTCACATATTGAGCTCTTATTACAATGGTCTGTTATGACTTACACCAGTTTTTACAATGATCTAGGCCAAAATTAATAGCTGGGCTCTAACCATTAAAAATAAAATGATTTATTACCAAAATCTAAACTGTTTCTACATTTACTG
Source organism: Hipposideros armiger (assembly GCF_001890085.2). Lineage (NCBI taxonomy): Eukaryota > Metazoa > Chordata > Mammalia > Chiroptera > Hipposideridae > Hipposideros > Hipposideros armiger. The sequence continues at coordinate 176,486 of NW_017731801.1, read as the reverse complement.
AAATCAGCTTACAAATATCAATGTTAATTCTTTTGCCAGAGCAAAGTAGTAAACATCAGATGTTATTTTTCAATATCATTTTTGTCTCACCTCCCTTAATTTTTTATGACGTATATGTTTGGCTATATTCTTGCCTTTAGAATAATTTTTTATAAGATATACTTCGTTCATCTACTGATAGTAGCAGTAGGCATTTGCTAAGCATATTAAGTTAGAACACTGCCAGAACCTTAAGCCTTATTTGCCACTTACATCTCCAAATCCATGGGAATTAGATGCGCCCATCACTATGAGAACTGTTGACATGCTAGAGATCTTATATTTCAAAAGGAATGCTCTGATCTTTAGAATATTTTGATGCCCCTAATGCTATGTGCGGCTACATAGTTTTGAAAATATGACATTCTCTCTTTCAGGATACACTAACATGGAGGGGGGGAGGGAAGTACCATTCTTAACATTTCACATATATTTCTTCCAAAAATGTCCTTTCACTGCTGTGTATGTGTGTGTTAATTTGTCTGCTTGCACTGCTGTTTTTTCATATGATAAACTGAAAATGCTATGGAGAGGTGAGACTTCCAGAATGACAGTGTGAGGAACTTGTGGAAACCTCTCCCTCTGGTATGATCTCTATTAAGCTGTTCACAATTTGTGATAAGAATTATTGAAAGTCTCAGAAGATTTATCAAAGAACTTAATAATTTGACAAAATTGACAAAATTTAACAAAAATCTACAGAGCTTAATATGGATAGTCTTGGCACTTCAGCTAGAAGCTACTACCAACCACCAGTAATGGTTACTCTGTATCTTCTATTTTTGAAATGTAAACCTCTGATTTAATTAAATTTGATAGTGGTTCGGCTTGGGAATTTTTGAAAGTTTTTTTTTAATTTATTTATTTATTTTTATTCTTTGCTTCCCTCTCCTCCTATCAAACTCTGAAGACTCTGTTTACTGTACATTTATTATGCATACCAGTTCCAATGGTTCTGTTTATTTCAGAGCAGTGCACACACCTAGCCTGGTAACTTGGAAGGGGTTTTCTTGCTGTTGTTGGGTTTTTTATGTATCTGTATGGGATTTGCTCCTGACCCTGGGGCAGACAGAATAGCCTCTAGGAAGCACTTTTCCCCTGAAGTTGCCTGACCAAATTCTCCATCCTTTGTTCTGCCCTTCCTTGCGTGTCTATAAAGCCTATTGGTGGTATTAAGAGAAGGAAGGCCGTCTTTGTGACAGGGATTCACTGTCTTCCCTTAATGCTGGCATTTTGGAATAAACCTGCTTTTCTTCCCACCAGCCTCGCCTCTCAAGTTGTGGCTTTTGTGCAGCGAGCAGCTGGACCTTTTGCACGGTAACACACCCACAGCCCTGCTTTACAGAAGAATCCTTCCACTAGACTCAGTATTCAAAGGGCAGATCTCATCTCCCAGGCTCCCTGGGTAGAGAAGCCATTCTGGGTGATCAGGCTGGCAAACACCAGCGGACCCCATTTTCCACAGCTCCTTACTGTGGAAGACCCGTATCAAGTTGGCGGTGGCAGTGGGGTAAGGGTGCTAGTCTCTTATCCCCAACTTCTAATACCTAATAAGGATCCAATGGAGCAGCTGGTAGAGAGCATAGTCCACCCCTTTCCTACAGAGCTCCATGTTGCAAAACAGCTGCTCTCATAGGCTCGACAGTCAAGTTTCAGCTCCAATATCCTGCAGTTTCCTCGGACAGAAAAATTATTCCTAATAAGTTCAGCAGCCAGGGAACATGGCAGATCTCATGCTCTGGTTATCTGACCATACTGGGCAGTTCCCACTTCCCCCCACAAACAGCTCCTCTCCATAGGGAAGAGATCTGTGAGGCAGCTGGGAAAAATCTAGCTCCCTTCCCCACTATCCCAAACAGGCGGCTTCAGCTGTATAGCTGAAAGGTTCCTCCCACAGGCAGTCTGAGCAAGCCTCAGAAACTACCAAGTCCACCAATCTTTCCAAGTGACCCAACTTTAATTGGATCAAGTTGTGGAATAATCCACACCCTATGATATGGTCACTAAGAATAGGGCAAATGGGCCTGCCGAGTGGCACGATGGTTAAGAACTGGCTTGGGACGCCAGAGGGCCCTGGTTCGGATCCCACATATGAGGGCCAGTGACACTGCCCTCCAGCAACTTGTCTGTTCCCCTTCCCCCAATTCCCCAGCGCTGTTCCCATCCCCCAATTCCCCAATAAAAATCTTAAAAAAAAAAAAAAAGAATAGGGCAATCAGGTAGCAATGAATGGAGCTAACAACTGTGTTTAATACCAAAGGAGCAAATTAGCTGGAAACTTAATGGACGATCAGGAAAAGAGACTGTCAAAAAGTGCCCAGCTAAATCCAAATAAAATTAAAAAAAAAATCTAAACAATAATATTTTTCAAAGCTTAGGAATAAATTGAACATAGGAAGTACGTACAATACTTGTGCACTAAAATTACAATACATTGCTAAAAATGAAATGATATTGAGATAAAATGGAAAAATATCCTATATTAATAGAATGGAAGACTTACTATTTATTGCTAAGATGCCAATACTCCTCAACTTGATCTCCAGATTCAGTGCAAAATGTATTAAAACTCCACATTGTTTTGCAGAAATTGACAAGATGATCCTAAATTTCATATGAAAATCAAGGGACCAAAAATAGCCAAAATAATATTCAAAAAGAAGAACAAAATTGGAAGACTCACACTTCATAATTTCAAAGCTTACTACAAAGGTACAGCAAACAAGACAATGCATTACTGGCATAACGCTAAACATACATATCAATAGGATGGAATAAGAGTCCAGGAATTAAAAAATAACACCTAACTTTACTTGATTTTGACAAGGATCCCAAGGTAATTTAATGTGTAAATATAGTCCTTTCAACAAATTGTGTTGGAACAATTCGATATCCACAGGCAAAAGAACAAAGTTGGACCCCCACTTAATACCATACACAAAAATTAACCAAAATGGATTACAAGCCTAAATGTAACAGCTAAAACTATCAAATCATTTATTAGGCAAAAACTCAGGAGGAAATCTTGGTGATTTTGGGTTAAGCATTTTTTTTTTAGACGATGCCAAAAACACAAGCAACAGTAACAAAAATAATGAACTTCATCAAAATTAAAAAGAAAATAAAAACCTTTGGGCTTCAAATACCACCACCACGAAAAAGAAAACCCATAGAAAGGAAATATTTGTGTCTTATGTTTGACAAAGAATTTGCCTAAGGCTATATAAAGCTGATTGACAGCTCAATAGCATAACTAATTAAAAATGGACAAAAATCTAAATAGCTATTTCTAGAAAGGTAATAGATAAGAGGCCAATAAACATATGAAAAGATGGTCAACAGCAACAGCCACAAGGTAAATACAATAAAACCATAAAAGGATATCACTTCACAGCCACTATAATGGCTAAAATAAAACAAAGATAACAAGTGCTAACAAAGATATGGAGAAATTTGCAAGCATCATGCATCATAACGTGGGTAAGTAAAATGGTCCAGCCACTTTCAAAAAACTGCTTGGCAGTTCTACAAATAGGTAAACATAGAATTATCATATGAACCAGCGATTCCACTCCAAGAAAAATAAAAACCTACAGCCATACCCTCCAAAAATGGATTTGTATGGTCATAGTAGCATCATTCACAATAGCCAAAGAGTAAAAGCAACTCAAAAGTCCATCAACTGATAAATGGACAAACAAAAGAGAAAATATACACATAATGGATTATTTGACAATAAAATGAAATGAAGTATTGATACATGCTACAACATAGATAAGCCTTGAAAACATTATGCTAGTACAAAAGTCAAGTTACAAAGGACATTATATCATACCATTAACATGAAATGTCCAGTATAAATAAATTTATAGAGGCAAAAGTAGATTAGCAGTTGCCTAGGATTAGGTTGGGAGCAAGGGTTTATGGAAATGAGTGACTGCTGTAGGTATGAGGTTACTTTTTGGGTTTATGAAAATATTAAAATTGATTATGGTGATGGCTACAGAACTTATAAATATACTAAAACCCACTGAATTGCATACTTAAGTGAGTGAATTGTATGTGAATTATATCTCAAAGAAATTTAAACATAGAAACAATATTCTATTTGTACTTTAAGACATATCTTTGCTTGAATTTCCTATATTCAGATTACATTTCAGAATTTTTAGACCCAATTTTATAGTATAATTGCTATATATTCAACTTTAATTTTATACTGCTTAAATTGTAATTACTCGCCTATTATTTTCATTCTCAAATTTTCCTTTATTTTCTAGAATTTTAATTAAAAGTGATAGGTGAGCAACAAAGTTTGTTTGCATTTATCCGCTTTTTTCAGAACTCATCACTGTATATTCCATAATGCTAAGTAGCTGTCTATTCTGTCTTTGAATAGCAGAGAACATATAATTGATTACACTTGCTATTGTTTATTTCTGAAATAAAAATGAAGTTTAAAAGAATAGTTAACTCATGTATACTTATTGTCCTAACATTTTTTCTCATTATATTTTTATATTTTTCTTCTACCTTCTTTCTTCTTCCTTTACCACCTTTTCCACTTTTTACCTTTTCTTCTTCTTCTGCTCCACTTCCTCTTTCTCATCTTTGTCTTCCTCCTCCTTCTATGAATCCTGTTTTTGTTTTTGTTTTCTTTCTCGCCCCCCCCCCATTTTTAAAACATAAGATATTTGCTCACTGGCATAATTATTTTTGCTTATTATTTTCTTACAATTTGGAGACCATTTTGTGATTCATTACTTTTGTTTATTACACTTAAATAAAGCCCTATACTCACACTTGAATCTCTATTTCTCTAACTCTTCATAATAAGGATTTTTTTTTTCTCTTCTTCCCTAGTAAAGAAATTGACACAACGATGCACTCACAACTCATACTTCCTCCTGCATTAAGTTTCTGGTTGGTTGAATTTGGGATAGCTAAGTTTCAACTCAGTTTCTCCTATTTATTCTTTTATTTTTCTTATGGCAATTATTATTACATTAGTTTACACAGATTACCTAATATAATAAAATATTTTGAATCCTGTTAGGATTCTTATTTTACTGAGTTCTGAGATTTAATAATTTTTTTTCTCAATATCTGTCACTTTACCTAATTGAATTTGGATTCTCTTTTTATTCATTTCCTTCTTGGCTTGAAAGCTCTTCTCTATATAGATTTTCAGAAAACTAAGTTTTAATGGAACCATCTCTGATTTCAGTTGAACGAAGGTGTTCCCTTTACAAATAAATAGCATTTTGGTTCTCTCTTTTCTCCTGTCTTCTACACCTCTCCCCACCCTCACTATGAATACTTGGTAGATCATACTCTATTGAGTTGTGGCTCTGATATTAATGTGTTCACTGGTAAAAAGAAATTAAAAAATACAAAAAAACACTAATTTTCTCAGAACAGACTTGTTTCCTAGCATACACCAAAAAGTTTACTACAATTAAGGTATTTATTCAATCCAGGAAAGGTTTCTTATAATAAAACCTTGATTATTATTTCTGATTGATATGTGCTGACATCAAATACAGTGATAATAAGCTTCTTCACTTTAAATCTGATCTTCCTCCTACATATTTATTCCCTCTCTAATTGCATTAGACTTTTGCTGTATTAATTTGCAATCTGGTAGAGTAGCTTTTTCATACTAAATATCACTGCAATTTTTTTGTAGTGTTGATTTTCTATTCAAGCTTTTAAATGTAAATATGTTACGGAATTCACAGGATCCTTTATATTTCATTATTTCATTCAGATCTGCTTTCATTCTTCTATTCTGTTATGCAGGCCACTCGTCAATGCCTATTATCTGATTTTTTTCATCGCTGATTTCATAACACAGTGGTATTTTAAATGGAAAAGGCATATCTGTACCTGTGAGTACATTCTCCTCTGTCCCTGCACTTCTCCCAGGACAATTATGTGTTAAAAAAACAAAAACTAGGGCCGGCCAAGTGGCTCAGTTGGTTAAGAGCTCGCTCAAGAGTTTGAGTTCTGAGCAACAGCGGCTCGAGTCCAGCCCGAGCTGAGCAACCGCTGAGCTGCCAACAGGTAGCAGGATGGCTCAGCTAAAAAAAAAAACCAAAAAAACAACAACAACAACAACAAAAAACAAAACAAAAACTAAACTGAAACAATTTCTTTGCAATCCCAATACGGAAGGGCTGATGGTTGTAAAAGCATATTGACAAGTTAGAGATCCAGAAGGCTAGGAAGGAGAAAGGAATTAGAAGCTAAAGTAAACCCATACACAATTATCTTTGTACAATCTCTTCTTGGTACTTAGTTTATTAGCTACACTACAAGTCCACTTTATATACTATTAATTTAATTGGATATATAAATTACAGTCTGATCTTCTTCCTAATTTTATGTAAGTTTTATCACTTACATAGGGAAGATATCCAGGAATTATTAGTCACTTGTCCCTGAGTTTCATGGAACCCAATATTTCAGTTTAAAATTAATTCTTTTTAATATAATTTATTTAGAAAAGAACACTGAATCCTGCCTATTTTTCCCCTGTGAAGTTACTAGTGTTCTGTCCAGCAAAGCAAATAAGTGAAAATGTGAAATTCAGTATTCACATACACACATAGAAACAACTTACAAGACAGGATGTTTACTTCAACATCACTGACAAGAATGCTGCATAATTTATACCATGTTTGCTGCAAAGATATCACTCTGATCTTCCCTCACCCATGACCAGCCCAAATATCAATAGGTTAAATGAATTATAAAAAAAAATATGTACAGACTTCTGGTTCATCTGGACATGAGAAGAATTTGCAAGTAGTCATTTTAAGTTGTCCTTATAACAAGAAAAAGCTACACAAACTAAAAATTAATTCTTTCCTTGGGTCAAACGAATACTGAACTTATGGGATACACCATCCACCCAAAGTCAGGAGAGGCAGATAGATGAACCCAGAGAGTAACAGCTAAGAACTACTTACCTGGATGGAGCCAAAGCTGCTGAGACCATAAAAGGGTGAAACTATTTGAAAGGTAATTTTGATAAATTGCTGAGTATTGATTAGCATAAGAGTGAGAAACTCCTGGAATTCTTTGGAGGCTGCAATCTTAGATGGGTCACTACCCTTTCACGGGCGTTACCTCCAGGAACTTCACTGGGAACTTGCAGTAAAAACAGTGATGAGAAACGCCTCATGTTGCTGGCAGGTGGAAGAGAAAAGTAATCATTGTGGGATATGCCTAGATCCTTCTCTATAAGAAAGGATTACTCTCTAAGAAAAGAAAAAAACTTTTCCAGAGACTTGTCAAGAATTATGAAGGGGGCCAGCAGAGTGGCGCGTTGGTTAGGAGTTGGCTTGGGACACCAGCTCTGAGCAGCAGGGCCCTGGTTCTGATCCCACATAAGGGCCAGTGACACTGCACCCTCTATAGCTAAGATGGTGAACAACAGCTTGACCTGGAGCTGGGCTGCCCTGAGTCGCCGGCAACGGCAAAGGCTGCAGTGGGGCTGGCCGGCAGCTGGTGTGAGCTGCCATGAGCTGCCATGAGCGGCTGTCCAATGGCTGGCAAGCGACTGCCTCACACCACAATGATAACACCAACATGGGCCAGTGAAGTGATGTCCTCCACAACTAGACTGAAGAACAAAAGGACAGCAACTTGTCTGTTCCTTTCCCCAATTCTTTAAAAAAAAAAAAAAAAAGAATTATGAAGAAAGAGCATCCCTCCCACTCCGGCACTCTCTTATTGTATCACTGATATGATACAATAAGGGCTATTAGAGGTGGTATTTAAATTTTTATAGGAGCATAGGGCAGTGTATTGTTCTGGTTTCAGAGTCAAGAAACTACACAGGTACCTTGCACTGAGGCTTCCTTTCTAAAAGGAAGTTCAGATTGTGCAGGGGGCATTGAAACAAGCATTACAGGGAGAGGTGACGGCAGAAGCGGAAACAAAAAGATAAAATCATATTAATATTCTGCATTGATTTTGGCAAACATTTTAACTTAGGGCTACAGGGGTGTCCATCAGTCTTCAATAATGAAAGTGATTTCAATAATAATGACAGTGATAATATCACTGCTTAGAGATTTATGGAATTCTTTTCATGTGTTATCTTATTTAATACAACTTACAATTACTGGTTTTATTTTTCTTACAGAGAAGACTAAATAGACTCAGATCTAGTTTATACCCAAAAAGTCACGATGACATTGATTTTTGAGCCTTAAGCATTCCTGTATACTTGCTCTTAAGATAACAAAGAAACAATAGTAACCATTCAGATTTAGAGCTTCAACTGGCTTATTGCTTTGCAGGAACCAATTTTATTCGTTTTACAAATTTTATGTGATGTATATCAAGAGAAATTGAACTTCTGCTCAAGTACAAGAAATTTCTGCATTATAAGTTTAAATCTTATGCTAATTATTATTTAGCATAGAACATGTAATGAATGTCATGCATTTTTTTTTATCATATCAAACTACAAATCATAGTCTAGGTTAAATATTTCCTTAATTTTTACAGCTTAAACCATATCTGGTTTTAGAATTTCACACATTTTTCAAGCTTTTTTAAACATATAATTGACAATTGACAGTAAACATTGTGCAAGTGTAAGGTGTCAAAAGTATTGATTTGATATAACTATAAAAGGATTATCACCATAGCATTAGCTAACACCTCCATGCTGTCACATAATTAATATTTGATGTTTTGTGGTAAGAAGTTTAAGATGTATTCTCTTAATAACGTTCAGTTATATAATGCAGTATTATTAACTATAATCACCATGCTGTACATTAGATTCCTGGAACTGATTCATCTAATAACTGGAATTGTGTACCCTTTGACCAATATCTCCCCCACTTGTTACATTACCCAGCCACTGATAACCAACATTCTACTCTCGGTTTGTGTGATTTTGGCTTTTTAGATTCCACATATAACTGATATACAGTATTAGTCTTTGTCTGATTTACTTCACTTAGCATAATTCCCTCAAGTTCCATCAGTGTTGTCATAAACGGCAGGATTTCCTTTTTTCTCATGGCTGAATAATAGTCCATTGACATGTGTTCCACATCTTTATCCATTCATGTGTCAACAGATGCTTTGGTTGTTTCCATATCTTGGCTATTATGAATAATGTTGCAAGAAACATGGGGGGTACAGTCATCTCTTTGAGACCTTGGTTTCATTCCCTTTGGATATATACACAGAAGAGGGATTGCTGGATCACACAGAAGTCATATGTTTAATTTTTTGAGGAACCTTTGTATGGTTTTCCATAGTAGATGTACCAATTTACATTTCCACCAACAGTACATAGGGTTCCTTTTCCTCCCCATTCTTGCCAAAACTTACCTGTCTTCTGGTAACAGCCATTCTAACAAGTGTGAAGAGACAACTCATTGTGCTTCCATTTACATCCCCATGTTGATTAGTGTTGGTGAACATCTTTTCATATACCTGTCAGCCATCTGTATGTCTTCTTTAGAGAAATGTCTATTCAAATCCTTTGGCAATGTTTAAATCAGGTTATTTGGGTTTTTGCTATCAAGCTATCGTAAAACCCAGCAATCCCACTTATGGGTGTTTATCCAAAAGAATTGAAATCAGGGTCTTGAAGAGATATTGCACTCCCATGTTCATTGCTGCATTAGTCACCATAGCTGAGATATAGGATCTACCTAAATGTCCATCGATCGGTGTGTGGATAAAGAAAATATCATATACTTACAATGGATTATTGTTCCACTTTTTAAAATGAAGGAAACCATGCCATATGTGAGAACATGAATGGACTTTGAGGGCATTACACTAAATGAAATAATTGAGTTGCAGAAGAAAAAACAACTGCATGATTGCATTTATATGAGATATTTAAAATAGTCAAATTCATAGAAGCAGAGAGAAGTGTCGGGGGTGGAGGAAGGAGGATATGGGAAGTTGCTATTCAACAGGTATGAAATTTCAGTTATACAAGAGGATAACTTCTAGAGATCTTCTATACAACACTGTAGCTATAGATAAGAAAGCTGTATTGTATACTTAAAATGTGTTAAGAGTGTAGATTTCACATTAAATGTTCTTACAGCAATTAAAAAAAATAACTATGGTAAAACAAGACTGAAATTTTAGGAGTCTTTATCAAATCACCATGTTGACATTGTTAGGGCTCAGTCAACCTTATCAGGTCAGATGTGAAACTGGGACCCGGAGAAGACAAATGATGGGCAGGTGAATGGGACTAGATCCAGAATCATAGACTATTTAGCCATAGAAACTACATAATATCTTAGTTTCTAAAATACAGTCAAATAAATGAAACATCAGAAGTATTGCTAACAATAGCAAGAATTACTCGAGGAGGTGCTGCAAAAATATTAGTTTGAACCTTTTTTATTCCACTTGCCTAAGAAAGGAAATGGCTTCAAAGTCAGGAATGGGAAGAACACCACACGCTGACATACATTTGCCCTATTTGTCAATCATAAGGATCCACAAGTACACAGATATGCACATATCTGTGAATAAGAAGATTAAACAGGGTACCACTTTACTTCTAAAGCAGTTAAGAGATGCTCCTTACTTTATTGTTAGATGTTAGCAAATCAATTTTTACACGTAAACATATTTGGTTAGTTAAATTTTCCCCTTTAATAGGATATCATTCATCCTTACTAATGGGTATTCAAAGTTTGGAAAATTATCGAACTTATTAGTTAACAAATGCGATACACTTCAGATACTTCTGTAGTAAAGGAGTTTTGTTCATTTTTTATTCTAAGCATTGTTTAAACTTTATGCATAAGTTTTCCTAGCAGATTATTAGATACCATTAATGTTCTAGATTTTGTAATAAATTAAATAAATAATAAATGATACAATATTAGTGTATTCATTTTTTTTATTGGAAAAACAATAGCTTGTGTTTTGGAACCTACACGATTAATCTTTTCTATTAGAAAAGAAACAATCAGTGTGCCTTAATTTTGTCTTTCTGCGTAAAATTTCATTTCCTTACCTAGTTTCTGGGGGTATGTTTGTTTGTTTACTACTTAGAGGAAACAAGAGAAAATTCTAATTCTACTAGGGAGAATTCTGTAATGGCTGGAAAAGAAGTAAATAGATTAATACTTTTGCCAATTTAGACCTAAACATGGTACCAAGACTGGCATTTAGCCTACCAAAAATTTTATTTAATAATTTATGTAAATCTGACTATTATTCTAATAATAAATCTAGCTCATTATAGAAAACACAAAGAAAATATCAAAGGATATCTGACAGGGAAAAAGCTTCTGTGCTCCATTCTCTTTCCCAAACCACTGTATATAATCTTAAATTTTCTTCTGCCATTTTGCTATTTGTTTTCTATGTATCTTGTATCATTTTTATTCCTGAATTACTCTATTACTGTCTTATTTTGTGTTTAATTTTTTAGTGTGCAGTTGTGATTCCTTGTCATTACCTTTACTGTACCTTTTTTAGTTATTTGCTTAGTGGTTACCTTGGAGATTACAATGAACATCTTAAATTAATAAAACATATAACTAATTCTCATAATGAAATGTCTTCGTCTCATAAAACCTCTTCTCATAGTCTAGACACTTGCAACATCCAATTTTATCTCCCTTCTAATGCTTCATCATAATTATCCACATCTGTCTACCACAGAGGGTGGAGGCTGAGTGGATACAGGGAGGGACGGGCTTCAGACGGAGGTGGGAAAGGAAAAACTATCAGGTAAGTTCAAAGAAATAAGTTTGCCTTTACCTTTTATTTTGGTATACCCCTTCCAATATTCTTATTATCTTCAATATTTACATAGGAGCGTATAGGAATATGGGCTTACATGACATCTGGAACTACTTACCTATTTCCAGTTTCCAAGAGAGTATTGGCATTATGTAAACCCTAAAGTAGAAACTGGAGATGGGAAATGAAATCTACAAAAATGGTATAAAGGCCAAGATTTGGTGAAGGCTTAGCTGGGTAGCTATAATATGAGTCAGTCTAAAGCAATAAAGAAATATAAATGGCCAATTCTTAAAAGATGTCTACATATTGCTTCAGTTATGTCTTAAAATATCCTCATAGAATAATGGGGGCGGGAGGGCAAAAATAAAGAACTGACAATAATTTCTGATTTATTCTTTCTCTGAAAACATTAAACCATTTTGTTAAATCATGCTTAGTTCAGAATTTCACATGTTTTGGCTTAACATCCCTGACTACATCTCCAGTTCCCTAAAGGAAGGATTATGCTTCTTTGGCATTTTCCACTATGTAAAGTTAGACAAACAATAAATCTTTAATTATTTCTAAAATGTGGTTTTAAAATACTATTGTATAATTATTGAAGCACATTTGAAATATGTTTTAATTAATTTTCCCAAATGATCTTATATTCTAATTGGCATATAAAATTATTGAATAACACTATATTTTATATGTCTACAAAATGTGTCATAGGTGAACAGGAGCAACTAAGACGTGATTGTGTAAAACTCATATATACACATTCACAGAAGGAGAGGTGAAATCTGGAGTCAGAATAGCTGAGTTTGAATCATATGTTTGAGCTTAATTTATCTGTGCTTTGGTAAGTCATTTACCCTTTGTGAGATCCATTTTTCTCAATGCTTAATTTGCATGGTAGTAATGACACTTACCTCACAAGGTTATAATAAGGATAAAATGTAATGCATAAGAAAGTGCCTTGTAAAATATAAATTTCCATTCTGTCATTATTTAAGCAATTGCACATATGAAAAAAAAATATCTAAGATTAGTTTCTTATATCTGTCAACCAAGCCCAGCCAAAGCCAAATTTTAAAATACAGCCCTTTAAAATCAGCTCTTCTTTAAGAGACAAAAATATACATTTCCCCTAATGCCCCACAAATAGGTCAGATAATGGACAACTCATTAATTTCAAACTGTATTCATCTCTTCAGGGAAAATAAATAGGCCAGAGCTGTTTCTAACGTTTTAAGGCAGAATACATTATATTAAATGATTGATAATCTCTCATTCTAAGTCATCTTCACTCATTACTGTTAAAACTGGGCCTTGCAATTCAAAGGTAAATTAATCAGGTGTCAAATTATGGCCATAGTGGTATTTTTCAACAACTCTTTTTAGTGCCAGTGGTTTAGAATTACCATCAAACGATGCATGTTCTTATTCAACATTCTTCTTATTTTGTCAGTTCTACTAATTTAATGGCATTTAAGAAAAGCTTTTAATTAAAGATAAAACTAATGTTTGAAGAAGTATTATTTTAAAGGCCCTTTTAACCCTCAGAAATCTTATAAAAATCAAATACCAAGTTTCCTCCTTCACACCTAGAAATAATAGTTTTTAAGCTTTTCACCCAAAAACTAAGGTACAGAAGACCATAAACATTACAATTCCCGATAATTTAAGAGTTACTTATCACACAATTAGATAAAATATAAAACCAGGTATCCAAACAAATCAGTAGAAATACAATCAAGAAATGCTGGCTGCATTTAATACCGTGACTTGTTCTTAGAAATTACGTTATTTGTGATCAGAGGTTCAACTCCTCTGTTCTTCCCCATCATCTAAAGCAATGTGTGGCACATTGTTTTGGTCCTTAAAAAATATTAACTTAATAAAGAACAGTAAATTAAATAACTTCGGACTTGTACTTTCCAAGAAGAGTAGAGCTGTTCTGGGTTTATATGGAAAACATGTTTACCAGGATACATTTTCAAGAGGCTAGAGCACAATGTGAGGATTTTATAAAGGGCACTGAAGCAAATTTCACTTCTTTCTAGTAACTTTGTAAGGTAAAATAGGCCAGAGCCAAGTAGGCCTAGCTTTATCTTCCTATGTGGCACTCGTCTGTCCCCTTCCTCCCTCTCAGAGCCTCTTTCTTACTTAGGAAGAAGCTTTCTCACTTCTGCAGACCTTTAGAAAGCCCTTCAGGAACTAAGGGGATGCAAGTCACTTAGAACAACGATCTTTATACCTACAACTAACTGCAAGTACAGCTGCTTCCAGTGGAATTAATAATAAATTTTAAGGGCCACAGAGGCGTGGGAAACTATTAGAACAGTTACATTAGATAAGCAAAGTCTTATGTGAGAGGAAGACTACTATATAACACGGCCAATGATCTGTAGGGAAAACTGATCACATTGTTATAAGGTTTCTCAGTACAGGGTACATGGAACATCTCAGACTGCAGAGCCAACTGCACTTTTGATGGACAAAAAGCTCATCTGCAGAGGGAAAAGCTCTTGGATCTCGATCCCTCCTTTTTCTGGGGAGAGACATTTCAGGGCCATCTCCCGCCACCTCAGGGTTCTGGGAGATGAGCTGCTCCAAACAGGTAAAGCTTTGACTTGCAGACTTTCCACTAATGATCTCAATCATGGTCGGTGGGAAAATGTTTGCTAACCAGATTATTTTTCCCCTTTATTCTGTTTCTCAACCATATTTGACAAATATTTCTCATTAAACTTCAAATGCAGCAAAAAAAGTCAAACAAAGGCACTTTCTTTGCAATTATAAAGGTTAATTAAATGCCAGGAGATGCAAAGGCTAAGAAAAAGCAAGGTATGAAAGGGAACATACTTCTACTGTTTGTTTGTAAGTTTGCTTGTTCTTCTTTGAGGGAAAAATGATGGGAAAGGGTAATGGATACATCATTTGGTTCATGATGAAGTTCTCTGGAGAGAAGCCCATAGAAGTACAGAAACGATGATGTAAGGTTCCTGAAAATGAGCTTCTGCATTTATGTTATATTGCTTCAGCTTATGTTTTAATTACACAAGCATGCACTTTGCAACATTCATTTTATTAAAGTATATTGCAGTACCAGATTTACAAAGGAAAAAAAATAGTTCTTATCCTTCACTCCCAATTGATAACTAGTACTAACAATTTGATGTGTTTTCTTTCTGATAGTTAAAATACATGTAGTAAATTCATCCATTTTGATAGCAACATTGTCATGAATTATTGAATCAATGTCTATTTGAAAACATTTGGGTTATACCATTTTTATTGGGTAAATAATGCTGTAATTAACATGTAAGATTCAGAGTTTGAAGTATCCTCAGGAAAACATCGGGGCTTATGTCCTGTCTTTAGGTTAGTAAGATACTATCATGAGGAGTGAAGGCCTAAAATTGCTATGCAGTTCTCTTAACTGATGAAGTTGCGGTTACTGTCAGTCTGGTTAAGACACAATGTCCAAGTCCAATTCCTACCAATAAAACCATCTCTCAAAGGTAGAATAGTTTTAAATAAAAATATCACACATGTATTTTTTAAACCTTTAAACAGTACAGCTCCCAAACTCAATTTCCTTTTAATTTCACAGGTTATAAACTCCAGGCAACTAGTCGCAATTGGCAGACATTCTGTTGAAATCATAGAACAAGAAAATCTTATAGCTTCCATTTTCTCTATCTGCCCTCCCCCCCACAAAGGACTACAAAGCCCTTACTATCAATCCTAGTTGTTAATAAAAATTTGAACCAAGATTATAGTTCATATTGATTTCTCTCAGGGAACATTTTTGCCTGGGAATTAGCATTTCATGAGAAAACTGGTCTTTACTTGTATGTATAGGCAGCTACGGTGGTCATATTTTATTCTAAATGTATATTTGTATTTCCTAAGTTTTACAGCTATTTAGCTGGTGCTTTGAAATATTATATGTCCAACTGTTTTTTTAGAATACCCCAATATGAGAAACATTGAATGAGCTAGAACATTGAATGAGCTAGACAATTTAGCAGTTGGAGGACAGCCCAACTGCCAAAGAGGAAACTACAAACAAGAAACCGTAATTTCTCTTTTGTAACTAAAGGGAATGATATAAAATAAAGGGAAGATGCTGTGTACATGTTTTAGGACTATGATATTCCATATATGAAGTAGATGGGAGTTACTTTGAGATCATTTCATTTCTCTATGTGGAAATGGAAAGATATTTGTATACTACTTATTTCTGAGTAGTAGTAATCTCCTATTTTGAGGGTTTTGTTGTTGGTCCCTAATGCAAATTATGAAGTCCCTCCATAAAACTCTCAGAGGTTAAACGATTTACTTCAGTAGTCCCAGGTGGATGAACAGGAACATGATAAAGGATGGGAGTAATGGCCTGGAAAGATGGGACAGAGATTCTCTAATTCTTTGCATATCCCTTTCCTTGATAGAGGAAGAAGGATCCAGGATTGACTGTGAATGGACTATTAAGAGCTTTGGGTCAAGAATGAGAAACAACTACTTTTAGAAAAGCAAAAGACAGTGAAAAAGGAGAAGCTTATATCTGGCTTTTTTTCCACAGTAACCATCAACTGGAGTCCAACAAAAAGGACTTTTCAAGACATTAATATGGTTATCATCAACTATAATTTAATATATAGTCACAGGGTGTGGAGTGTAGCATAGGGAATAGAGTCAATGGAATTGTAACAGCTATATACAATATCAGAGAGCCAGTAGGTTGGTGGGAGGGGGTCTATCACCTTGTGAGGGGTGTAAATGTCTAACTAGTACATTGTTTTGTATACCTGAAACTAATAAAAAACAAACAAACATACAAATACAGAAAATATATATATGTATAGTGATCATAGGGGTATAAAAATGATTTTTGTGGCCATTTGATTCTTTTCTCTATAAATTCTGGTGAAATAAGTAGAAACGTGCATATGTTCGCAGAATGTCCAGGCCATTATCCATTAGCCATCTCTCCTTTTCTTTGATTCTGATCTTTTATTCTCTAGAAACATTTTTTTCCCCACAATTCCAGGAAAATAATATGGTGTTGTAAGCTTTCGTTTGCCTGGGAAGGACTAGGTCAATTCAGAGCCGAGAATTTAGAAACATACTATTTTGCTCTAGCTATTTTGCTCTTGACATTTTTACTTCTTGCTAACGTATTTGTATTTTGGGGCAATTCTCGTCTTACCACTAGAGTAGTGAGACAGAGAGGATTAAGTATCAATGTGTAGTCAGAGAACAGGGACCACAGAATCATAGATTTGGGCTCTGAAGTTGTCTCTAGTGTGAGCATCCATAATCCATGGTAGTTCAAGAGTTCATGGGAGATTATATTAGAGTTTAGAATCAAATCCCTTAACACTGCAGTGTTTCCTTGTCTAAGCTTAATTTACATGCATATGCTACCATGTGGAACATCAAGGAATTGCAGACTACCAGCTGGTAAAAAAGGATCAAGGAATCAGGATTCTGCACTTTCAGGAAAACCGGATTTAAATAAACATGTCTAAACTAGATTTAAACGAAAATTCATTCCATCTACTAAAAAATGTTAAAAAAATTAATTTGGATGTAAATAAAATATTGAAACATGGTTCTAAAAATATAATAGTCAAAGATATAATTGAAATCTGTGGGATAATTTATATCAAACCTTTAGGAGATATTGCTTAACTAAAAAGTACATTTTTTTTTCAGAATTAAGAGAAAGGAGTGCAAGTAAAAAGGAATCCCATAAACAGCACCAACTTTTGATTCTTTGATTTAAAAAAGGGCATTTCAATATGGTATGAAGAGTATTTTTTATATTTCAATTTCTAAATAAGTGTATCAACTTTTATCACAGATACTGAGAAACAATGTTGAATATTACTGCAAATACTTTCATTATTTTTATTGTACTAGATTCTGGGCCCCAAATTACTTCTGAACTTCAAATTTTGAAAAACAAACACACAGAACTCTCCAAACAGAAATTTTTAAATGATTTCATAATGATTTTGATGCAACATTTTAGGGAATGTATGGGTGTACATAAATTTAAAGATCAAGTTTTGGGGTCCACTCATAATTTTGCTCCAGTCAGTTAGCTGGGCTTTTTTTTTTTTTACCTAAAACCCCATTTCAATGCAAGATTTCTAGCTGTGTCAATAAACATGATTTTATAGAAATTCTTTCTATCTAGTAAAAATGTCACCAAGGAAGAAGATTGGCGTCTGTAAAGTTAGTACCAAAACCTTATGATTTCATGCTATTTTTCTTTTATCTAAACTATAAAAGTACTCATTATTTCTTTCATGATTATAAAGAATCAAAGTTTAGAGTGATTTAGTAAAAGTGGCTAAAAAATAATCCTAAGGTTTCTTAGGGATTCTTACAAGCCTCTAACACATTTTGGTAATAAATTTTTGCAGATGAGAGACTATCTTACAAAAGTGCATCTTTCATCAATACAAAATTGGACAAGAGAATGAAACGTATCAGTGAAAAATACACTATTTCTCTTAGTTCATAATTCTGAGTGTTTTACTAAGTGTTGGGAAGAGCAAGCACTTGATTTTAAAAACACCAGAGAATAAGTGATGATTCTGAGAGGGGCAAAACTAAATGAATTGATCTGGTAATAAATGCACTAAACTATAAAAGATCATAAATGTAGAAAAGATATGATATTATCATATTTAGACAAGATAATTATATATTTATAAAAACAAAATGGCGACAACCAAGATGGTGCAGTAGGTAAATGCTGTGCTTACCTTCTCTCATAACCACATCAAAATTACAAACTAATCTACAAAACAACCATTATTGAGAATCACCTGAAATCAAGCTGAACTGAAGCCCTTCAGCTAAGGACTTGCAGAAGACGCCACCTCCAGACTGGTAGGAAGGTCAGACTGCAGAACAGGCTGGTCCCACACCTGTGTGTGACCATTAAAGATGGGAAGAGCTATTTTGGCTGTGGAGGTACCTACAGGAACGAGAGATGCCAGCCCCACCCCAGCCCAGGGTTCCAGTGCTGGGGACAGAAGTCTCCATAATTTCTGGTTGTGAAAACCAGCAGAGATTGTGACTGAGTGAGACTGAGTGCAGCCACACTCATAGGCACTCCTCTCAAACGGAATCTGCACGGACTTACCCACCAACGGAATGACTTGCTCTGAGCTGCAGCACTGGGGCAGCAGCTAAAAAGGCAGCAGGAACAAATGGTAGGGAATTAAGTAGTCTGGCTTGGGACGGGGGGCTGGAGAGGCAGCTTTCTCCTGGACAGAGGAGCTGGCAGAGGCCACTGTTCCTTTGTTGAGCCCTCCCCCTTCCCAGTGTGTGGACACAAGGGACCGCCATTTCTGAGTCTCCGCCATTCATTCGCTCCAGCCTAGTGATTAGAGGCCTGGCCCCGCCCAACTTTCGGTCACACCTGGGCTGCTTTCAGTGGCTTTTCCATGCAGACCACTTGCCTTGACTCAAGCTTCACTTTCCTAGGGTCTCTCAAAGGTTTACGGAACCCAGACAAGCAGCATCTGGCTTGAGCATGTCCCATACCTATGGCTGAGCAGCTCCAAGTTTGGCACTAGTAGCAGCTGGCCTTGGTTCGCAGCTTGGCATCTCAAGGCACTTCCAAGCTCAGCACGGATGACAGCCATCTGTGGATTTCTTTCTGGCTCCCGCTGGGTGGCCCTGGGGTGGGGCAGGGCACAGGCTGTGGCTGAATTAGACTCACAGCAGATCCTCTCCAAGGTGGTCCTGGGGCTGGCACCCCCAGTGACCAACTTGAAAACAAGCTGGAACATCATCCAGCCACCTCCAAGGATGACACACTCATGGGGCAGATTGGGCAGACACCAGAGCCCTGCTGAGGCAGATGCTGCTCCATAGGGTCAGCCCCTGAACAACAACTCTTCCACTGTAGTCATGGCCAGTCCTCACAACCAGTGAGCCCAAGGGTCAGTCCCTCACATTGATGTGCAATTATCAACCAAGGCTCAACTACAAGGAGGGCACACACACCCCACACAAGGGACACACCTGGAGTGCCTGGCTCAGGTGACCAGAAAGACTGTGCCACTGAACCTCACAGTACACCTACTACATAAGGGCACTCTACTAAGACTGGAAAACATAGCAGTCCTATCTAATACATAGAAACAAACACAGCAAAGCAGCCAAAATAGGGAGACAAAGAAATATGTCCCAAATAAAAGAACAGAACAAAGCACCAAAAAAAAAAAAAGCAAAATGGAGATAAGCAATCTATCAGACACAGACTTCCAAACACTGGTTATAAAAATGCTCAGTGATCTCAGGGAAAACTGCAATAGAGAGATAGGTAGCATAAAAATGGAGATGGAAACCATAAAAAAGAACCAGTCAGAAATAAAGGATACAATAATGGAAACGAAGAATATATTACAGAGAATCAACAGGTTGGATGAAGCAGTGGATCCAACCAGTGATGTAGAAGATAAGGTAGCAGAAAACACCTACCCAGAATAGCAAAAAGAAAAAAGAATCCAAAATATTGAGAAGAGTTTAAGGGGTCTCTGGGACAATGTCAAGTGGACCAACATATGCATTATAAGGGTACCAGAAGGAAAAGAGAGAGAGAGCAAGGGATTGAAAACCTATTTGAAGCAATAATTACTGAAAACTTCCTTAACCTGGTGGAGGAAATGGACATACAAGCCCAGGAAGCACAGAGTCCCAAACAAGATAAACCCAGAGAGGTCAACACCAAGGCACATCATAAGTAAAATGCCAGAGGTGAAAGACAAAGACAGAATCTTAAAAGCAGCAAGAGAAAAGCAGTTTTAGCTACAAGGGAGCCCCCATATGACTGTCAGCTGATTTCTCGACAGAAACTTTGCAGGCCAGAAGAGAGAGGCAGGAAATATCCCAAGTGATGAAAAGCAACGGCCTACAACCAAGATTGCTCTACCCAGAAAGGCTGCCACTCAGAATTGAAGGACAGGTAAGGAGCTTCCCAGACAAGAAAAAGCTGAAGGAGCTCATCACCACCAAACCAGTATTACAAGGAATCTTAGAGGGACTTCTTTAAGATGGGGGTGGGGGAGAGGAGTTAAGGATGGGTGAAAGGGGAAGGGATTAGGAAGTGCAAATTGGTTGTTACACGGTAGTCAGGGGGATGTAGGGTACAGCATAAGGAATATACTCAATAATATTGTAATAACTAGGTATGGTGCCAGACAGGTACTAGATCTATCAGAGTGATAGATGGGAATGGGGTTGGAAGCAGGACGAAAAAGGAAAAGGCATTAAGAAATACAAACTAATAGTTAATACAGTATGGGGAATATAATCAACAATGTTGTAAAGGTCATGTAAGGTGCCAAATGGGCGCTGGACTTACCAGGGGGATCGCGTCATAGACTGAGTAGATGCCTGACCAATGCACTATATACCTGAAGAGCTGAAGTAGAATAATATTGAATATCAACTATAACTAAATATATAGGGATATATAGTCACGGGATGTGGAGTACAACATAGGGATGATAGTCGAGGGTATTGTAACAGGTATATAAGATGTCAGAGAGGTAGTAGCTTGGGGGGTGGGATATCACTTTATAAGGGGTTTAAATGTCTAATTATTATGTTGCTTTGTACACCTCAAACTAATAAAAAAATAAAAGATAAAATTAAAAAAAGAATCAAGAGAAATATAATAAAATTTCAAAATCAACCCACGTAATTGGAGTACAATAAGATAAAATTAGAAAATTAATAGCATCTTATAAACCAGAAAAAAATAAATTGAAAATATAATCAAAACACACTAAACTTTGAAAGTACTGGGTGAAGTTATAATATATAGAAAAATCTTAAAATGTGTTACATCTGTATAGATTTCTGAGAAATTTTAATGACAGCTGCAAATGACTAAAATACAGAGTTGAGCAATAGATTTCAAGATAGGAAGACTAAAAAATTACCTTTTTTTCTAATATGAAATTATAGGTTTAATTAATAGGATACATTTTAGAACTCACAAATTTATACTGAAGTACATGTAGAAAATATTATATTTAATTGATTTTAAGATGCACAACTTTTCATGTTAACAACTCTACAATTGGACTGTGTTTTACCAATGATGGAAGGTCATAGTTTAGTGGACAAATATTTTCCTTAGCTTTATTTATATAAAATATTGTATTATAAATTACAATATCTCATTTATGATTGGGTATACAAATATAGTAAATAACAAATTACAAAATATTTTTCAGAAGGGAAACAACTATTAGTTAAGAATAGTGGCAGTAAGATCATAATTAAAAATTATGAAACAGAAATATTAAAAAGTGTCAACAGTGTTAGACACAACGAATACAAAAAAAGAACTAAGACACATACAAGGATTTGAA
Source organism: Hipposideros armiger (assembly GCF_001890085.2). NCBI lineage: Eukaryota > Metazoa > Chordata > Mammalia > Chiroptera > Hipposideridae > Hipposideros > Hipposideros armiger. The sequence continues at coordinate 154,284 of NW_017731801.1, read as the reverse complement.
GTCTAATAGAAAAAGCATTATAAACTAGGTGGAAAAGAAATGATTGTTCCATAAAATATGTTGGGGTAAGTAGCTAAGAAAGAGCTTGCAAATAAAACTTAGAGTCTCACACTTTTACTTTCACTGAAATATACTGTAGGTTAATTAAACAGTAAAAATATATTTATAAAAGTGCATCAAATATAAAAATGGAAATAGAATTTTACTAGCTTAGGGGGTGTGGGATGGGCAACAAAGGTGAAAGGGGATTAAGAGTGCAAACTGCCAGTTATATATATGCATAGTCACAAAGATAGGGAATATAGTCAGTAATATCTTAATAACTACATATGGTGCCAGATGGGTACTAGACTTATTGTTGTGATTACTTTATAAAATATATAAATGTTTAATCACTATGCTGTACACCTGAAACTAATATCATAGTGTATGCCAACTATAATTAAAATATATATGTAAAAAATGTTATGAGCTTAGAAATTATAGAAGAAATTACACAGGAATAACATGATACCTTTGTCTATATGTAATATTTTATGTGTTTGATTTATTCTTTTGTATAATATAAATCATAAATACAGAAGTATAAAATATATTTGCACAGTTTATTAGTTTTTATAATAATAAAGAAAAAATTGTGCCACCTCCCACAGCTTAATAACTAGTGTATTGATAGCACCTACCTCACAGCCTTTGCAGATTCCACAGCTTCTTTAGAGGAAGGTCTTCCCTAACTTTCTAATAACCATTTCCTTGCATTCCTTGATATTTTCACATATACAGTTGATTTGCATTATTCACAGATTCCATGTGTGCAAATTTGCCTACTCATAAAACTTTATTAGTAATCCCCAAATCAAATATCACAGCACTTTTGTCGACAATCACGGACAATTTCTGAGTGTTAAACAGTCTAAGTCTCCTGATGCAGACATACATTCACAGGTTAGGCTGAAAAAAGGTGATGTTTCTCTTTTGGATTTCAGCTCTCATACTGTAAATGTGTCCATTTTACTATCTATTTAGTGTCATTTTTTGCTTTTTTTGTTATTGTTGATGAATTCTCTTTTTAAAATGACCTCCAAGCATAGTGCTGAAGTGCCATTTAGCGTTCCTAAGCGTAAGAAAGTGGCAGGTGATTTGTCTTATGGGGAGAATACCTATGTGTTAGGTAAGCTTCTTTCCACCTGAGTAATAGTGCTTTTAACAATTCAATGTTAATGAATCAATGATAATTAATGAATCAATATTAATGATTATATTATATTTTATTGATTTTAAGATGCACAACTTTTTACAGGTATGGGTGGCAGCTTTCAGCAAAATATTTTAACATGTTGATTTAGCACCCCCACTTACTTCAATTAATAGGTAGAAGGTATGCTGAACACAATCAGTATGTCTGTAATAATGGTGTTCCATTTTAATGGGATGTGTATGAGCTTCTAGCTGTTTTCTAATGTCTACATTGTGTATACACATCTGCAGTTAGCTGGAATTATCAAGTGGGTCTACAATTATTTAACTTAATAATTTGACCAGGTTGGTACGTAAGATCACCATTTTGGTGAAAGCAGTACTGATGGTTTCTAGGTGGGGTTTTATGATTATGACATAAAATTTTATCTAATTGCCAAAAATGCCTTATTTTTAAAAATCAAATGCTGCACTTATGATGATATACCTGGCTATACTTAACCAATCAAAGGGAAGTTATTTGTCTATTCCCTGCTCCAGGAAAATTTTTCTCAAAATGTGGTTCTGTAACATCAGCATAAGAACCAGCTGCTGTGCTTGTTAAACATGCTCATTCCTGGGGCACATCCCAGATTTTCTGAAACTAAAATTTTCAAGATATATGCCTAAAATCTGCATGTACAATTATCAAATGCTCACTAATATGATGGTTTTTGAGTAAAACATTTCATCAATCTCATCAAAGTCTGTTGAGATAACTTAAGCAAACACACATTGTGCATTGGTTCCTCTGTTAAATGACCTCAATGGTTGTTTTGGGAATGCCACTAACAGTATTACCTAAATTAGGATTCAAAGTATAGGCACTAGATTCTCTGTGTGTTCTAATTATGCTGCTCTTAGTAGTTATTCCATTTAGATTTCTTGTAATGTAAGGATTTTTTATTCTTGAAACCTAGTGTTTTATTTTGTTTTGTTTTATTTCAGAGGGTGGAAGAATTGCAGAAAGAATGGACAAGAGAGCAATAGGGAATCTCTAACTAATTCTCCTCATTGTGAGACTACTATTAGAAGCTACTGGTTTCTGTTTGTTTGTTCCAAAGTGTAGAAGTTTGGGTGGTTTTCCAAAGCCTCAGAAATGTAGAAAATGCATTTTAATTTCAGCAACTCTAAGCCCTTAATTCTAGCGGCTGCTGCCCTAGAAGTGATATGTACACTAGGAAATTGAGAGTGAACTTTCCTATCTATATTTTGTCCTTCAACAGGCTCCAGAGGCAAAAGTTGTTTGTCTGTAATATTGGATTTTAAAGGTCACGTTTTATTTTATAGCTCTAGGTTGGTTTTTATTTCTAGATATTTTACATGACCCATGGTAAATTAGACCCTAACCTGTGCTGAAGGACAAACTATAACTATGTCTAATACCCCAGATCTTCATTTTTCCATTTTAAACTCAGTACTTTAAGGCTGCCTTAAAGTCCTATGGTAATTCCTTTGGATTGGTACTTAAACAGCATTATGGTTTTTAAAACTTAAACTCTGGGATAAGACAAATATGAGATGGGCTTTATAAATACTAACCAGATGTTTAACATTGGGCATGTTGCTTAATCTACAGAAACCTGATTTATTTTCTGTAAAACTGAGACAACTATGTCCTACATTATGGAATTTTGTGAGAATTACATGTGATAATATATTTAAGACATTTATGAAAATGATTGACATATAAAAAAGACCAATAAATATTTTATAAAATCCAACCATACTTTATTTTATCCTAAAAATCATAAAATGCACTCAATGAGTCTTAAAACTATTTTCCTACAAAGTCAATAATGGCACTTAAAGTTTCATTATAAACTTATGCAAATAGTGAATGTCAGAATACAACAGTTCAATTAAATAAGAAGGATGACAGGTAGAAAAGAAAAAAATGTTTTAATTTCAACATTCGCAATGTAATTAACATTTTATTGACACTTCTCCCAAGAAGACATACAAACAGCCAACAGGTATATGAAAAAGTGCTCAACTTCACTAGCTTTTAGGAAAATGCAAATCAAAACCATAATGAGATATCACCTCACACTGGTTAGAATGGCTATTATCAACAAGACAAAGTAATAACAAGTGTTGGAGAGGCTGTGGAGAAAAAGGAACCCTCATATACTGCTGGTGGGAATGTAAACTGGCACAGCCACTATGAAAAACTGTGTGAAGGTTCATTGAAAAATTAAGAATAGAATTACTATATGATCCAGCAATCCCTCTTCTGAGTATCTACCCAGCAATTCTGAAAACATTTGCCCATAAAGGTATATGTACCCTACGTTCATTGCAGCATTATTCACAGTGGCTAAGACATGAACACAACCAAAGTGTCTTTCAATAGATTAGATAAAGAAGATGTGATACATATATACAAGGGAATATTACTCGTCCATAGAAAAGATGAAATACTACCATTTGTGACAACATGGATGGATCTTGAGATTATCATGCTAAGCGAAATAAGTCAAAGTCGAGAACTATATGACTTCACTGATATGTGGGATATAAAACTGAAAGCAACAAAGGAACAAGACAAACAAACAAACAAAAATTCATAGACCTGGACAATAGTTTAGTGGTTACCAGAGAGTAAGGTAGAGGGAGGGGTGGTAGAAGAGAGAAAAGGGGGTCAAGTAAACTATGATGGAAGGGGAACTGATTCTGGGTGGTGAACACACAATGCAACATATAAATGATGTATTATGGAAACATACACCTGAAACCAATATAATTTTACTAACTAATGTCACCCCAATAAATTTAATAAAAATTAAAAACAAAACAAAACAAAACAAAACAAAACCTCTTATTTAGGAAAAATCCAAAAAGTAAAATGAGATAATTGTTTTTAAAGATCATGATACAAACTGTTTAATTGGGACTTCAGTTCTGAGCACTCAACTCACTAGTATGGCTGACCATTTCTAATACAGATTGCTAGTTGCAATAATTTTGACTGTTAAGATAGTGCAGTTTCAACATTTAGTACTCATTATGAGGCTTCTGAGATAAAACTGCAAGATGCATAGTGGAATTATAATTTTATTTTATTTTTTGTTAATGATAGCTGATGACCAAAAATTTAATTAAGTCCAAGTTTACTAGTTTAGTATGTTTAGAGTCGGTGCTTCTGTAGGCCCTACTGGCACTAATTTATAGACTCCTGCTGTAGATACTTTATTTCTCTAAGGCTTCATTTAAGATGATGTAAAGTCACCGAGGGCATGTATGGCAAAAAGACTCCTTTCTGAGGTTAAAAATAACTAGTAAGTACTGCCAAGTGAGTTCCTGCGTATATACGTTTGAGTGTATGCACATTTCTCATTTACTAAAGTTTCTTTACATAAAAATAATTATTTACCTTTATTTCTAGTAGTAGGTCAGAGAAGTTACATGAGAAAAAAAATGATCTTTAATGTCAATCCACTGCTTTATTTCATAGTCATCATCTATTGATTTGAAATAACATAATTTAGAAGCTAATTCTCTCTCATAGTATTTTAAATGTTCCTTTATTGATAGTTCTATCAATGTGGCTAGATCTAATAAAAACCTCACAATTGTAGTATTGTTTTATTTTTATTAGGTTTAAATCCAAATCAAATCAAGCAGAACTGATAGTCAGGGCACTTAATATAAACTTTAAAAAATGGTACTTCAACTTTACCAAAATGTACAAATGGAAAGCATGACATTGTACTCTAATGTTCAAAAACAGACTACTTAAAACTGGTGAAGGGAAAGTTAAATTACATATCCATTTGTGTATTCTTATGTTTATATAAGTTTGTTAAAAGAACTTAAGGAGTAACTATTGTGTGTCAGGCTAAATATTGGTAGGTGGAAATAAATATATAAGTACTATGCTGTTTTTGCCTTGAAGACATTTAAGAAATGCTATGTAGAGAAGTCCCACAGAATCAGAAAATTGCAGAGAAGACCATCTCTCAGGAGGCATTAAAGTCATAATTAAACACACATTTTAGCTATTCTGAAAAATGGGTAACATTTCTGAAGTGAGGAAATGGATGCCAGGCAGAAATGAAAAATTTTACTCTGTGATTAGGGAAGAATTCCATGCACAGGCTACATAAGTTTTATGGAGAAATAGACAAGCTGATAGGTTTGATGGAAGGATATTAGGTTATGATCAAATGCTGTAAGCTTAGCATGGATATTCTACTATTTTGACCTTTTCCCACTGAGGAATTTCAGGATCTTCAAGGAAATAATTAAATCTGAAGAACTGATTACAATGGAGAAACTGAAGCTGGAAGATCAATTAGAAGGCCCTTACAGTACAGTACCCCCCTTTATCTCTGGTTTCACTTTACACGGTTTCAGTTATCTGTGGTCAACCACAGTCTAAAAATGTTAAATGGAAAATTCCGCCTCACTTCATGTCATCACATAGGCATTGTATCATCTGACATCATCACATGAGGAAAACAGGTGAGATTATAGTGTAAGATACTTTGAGGTGGAGAGACTATATTCATATAACTTTTACTGGGTTGTAGGAAAAGTCATGACGCATGTTTGCAACAGATGGCGCTAGTTCATTTTTGGAGTGCTAGAGTCATTTGCATCTATGTTATTGCTATGTCATTTGACAGCTGACAGTTCTAGCTTCATTCTACAAAAAAAAAAATTGAGCAATTTGGTTAAGTTTGGGGGATTTCACAACAGTTGAAGATGGACGACCAAACTGCATTTTTGCCATATTTTACCGTTTTACTTCCATAAAGGGAAGAACGTGCGTCAAGCTTGTCAAAAGTTGCATCAAGTTTATGGTGACAATGCTCTACAAAAACGTCAGTGCCAACGATAGTTCACAAAATTCCGTGCTGGTGATTTTGATCTCAACAACGCTCCTTGGACAGGGAGGCCCACCGAGGTTGATGACGACAAAATAAAGGCATTCATCGAGTCAAACCCACGTTATATGACACAAGAGATTCCAGAAACATTGAACATCCATCATTCAAGCGTTCATGGCAACCTGAAGAAGCTGGGATATGTAAGCAAGCTCAATATTGGGGTCCCGCATAAACTCAAAGAAGTTCATTTGATGGTGTGTATAAACATCTGCAATATGCTCATTAAATGTGAGGAAAACAATCCTTTTTTGAAGCGACTGATAATTGGTGATGAGAAGTGGACTGTTTACAACAATGTGGTGCACAAACGATCTTGGTCCCGATGTGATGATTCACCTCAAAGGACATCTATAGCAGACATTCATCAGAGGAAGGTTATGCTCTCAGTGTGGTGGGATTTGAAAGGTGCTGTGTTTTTCGAGCTCCTACCAAGGAACCAAACAATATATTTGAATATGTACTGTCAGCAATTGGACAGTTTGAACGAATCCATCATCCAGAAATGTCCAGAGCTTGTTAATTGTAAAGGAGTTGTGTTCCATCACGACAACGCGAGACCACACACAAGTTTGATCACCCGTCAAAAATTATTGGAGCTTGGATGGGATGTGTTGCCACACCCACCATACTCGCTTGACCTTGCTCCATTAGACTTACACTTGTCTTGCTGTCTTCAAAACTCCTTGTGTGGTATAACGTTCAATTCAGATGAGGCTGTAAATCAGCACCTTGTTCACTTTTTCGCAAATAAAGACAGGTCCTTTTATGAATGAGGAATTATGAAGCTCACTGAAAGATGGCAAAAGGTTATCAAACAAAATGAGCAATACATCATTGCTTGATCTTTGTTCTTTATATAAATAAATGACCTTTGAAAAACATAGACAAATTACGTCATGACTTTTCCGACAACCCAATAGATGGCATTCTGGAAAAGCAAAACTCTGGAGACAGTAAAAAGATCAGTGATTGCCCCAGTTAGAGGGGAGGAGGGGATGAATAGGCATAAAACAGAGGATGTTTAGAGCAGTGAACCTATTGTGTTTGATATTATAACCAGGGACACATGTCATTATATACATTGGTCCAAACCCATTATTTGTACAACACCAAGGGTGAGCCCTCATGTAACTATGGGCTTTGAGTGACAAGGATGCGTCCATGTAGGTTCATGGATTGTAAAAATGACCCAGCGTGGTGCTGGATGGTGATAGTGGGGAAGGGTGTTCCTGTGTGTGTGTGTGTGTGTGTGTGTGTGTGTGTGTGTGTGTGTGTGTAGCGTGTCTTGAAAATGTTTGTGCAGTTAAGGCTTCACCAACTTCAGAGAGGTTAGTCCTACAAACTCAACCCAAGATCATCTGAAGGTTTAATTATTTACATTTGTTTGATACTGATTTCAGTTTTGTGAATGCTGAATAATGAATTATTCATTTTCATTATCTGAATCAGCTCCTCTGATTGAAGAGAGTAAGGGCTAACTGAAAAAAAACACACCTTAAAATTTGCTCTTCCACATTCAGACAACTAAATATAAAAGAACTTGTAGTTCGTTATCTGGGTTCAAGTGAATCAAAATATTTTATAGGAAAGATGCATTTGGGGACACAGATGACCCTGTGTGTAAATGTCCGGGTACAAGCAAACATTCTAGTCAGTATTTCTCGTTAAGATAGGATTTTAATGGTGACACTACGTCTTCCATTTTGAGGTTTGAATCTCTGGTATAATTGATTTAACAAGTGCAATTTAGCTGGGGAAGTTTTGAAAGCTTTCTTTTCTTTCTTTGCCTCTTAATGGTTCTGCTTCCTATACATTTGCTATGCAGACCAGTTTCAATGTTTTTATTTACTCAGGCCCAGTGTTGGCTTTGTGACTTGGGAGAGGTTTAGATTCTGTGTAGGATGCACGCTCCTGGCTCCAACTTGAATCTACATAACATGTGCAAAGGGTGCCAAAACCAGCTTTACTGCACCTCCCCCCACCCCCAACTACAGGAAAATACAAAACTTGGGACCAAACAAAGACCCGGCGCAGGAGTTCGCAGGAGTTTCCAGCTGACTCTGCCCAGCCGACCCTTCTCTTTGAATCGATCTTCCTTCTCCATTTCTAACTGGCTCTGAAGTCCTTCACGGCCTGCAAGCGAGCAGACACAACACTTCTGACTTTCCAGGCGGTGGACATGGTGAGCCCGGAGTCAAGGTCTCCGCACAGTAAAGGGGGACCCAGGTCATGTCTGCGTTCAGGTGGAACAAGCAGAACATTGCCCTAAGGTAAATATCCACTATGATGAGAGGTGGGCTGGAAAATAGGAGGGCAGGCAGGGCAGAGGGACCTAGAGGCCCGAGAGAGGGGTGGACGGGCCTCCTGGGCTGGTGGGTGGGTGGGTGGTGGGTGCTGAGTCATCACCCTTTGTGACTCCTCTATGACCTGGGATGCAGGCCTGGCCATAAAGGCAAGGGGCTGCACTCTCAGGGCTCAGTTGCTTCAGGCAGCTTGGGATTCAGACAATGGAACTTACACTGTGGAATGTGTTCTCATTTCTGAATAGCATTACTGAACCTTGTCTATGCTTCCTCTCAACTTCCTTAAATGTTAACCCCGACCTGGCTGGCTTCTGTGTGTTGTGTCTGCTCCTTCTGTTCCTGTGCTACCTGGTGGGGACTCCATCTTTACCCACAGCCTGGGAAACGAAAAACAGGCAAAAGGTAAGGAACCCTGAGCCAGTCCAGGAGACTTCCCTTCCTGTTGTTTCCATTTCTAGTCCCACCTTTTAAAATGCGCGTGGTGGGCTCAGAGTAACACCCGAGGGGGAGAGTCTGAGAGGATAGAACATCTTTTTGGGGGAACAGGCCGGGCAAAACCGGGGGTTCAGACGGGACATTTCCTTGGAAGCTCACAGACAATCCTGGGGTGTGTGTGTGTGGTGGGGGTGGGAGGGGAGGGCAGGGTAGGAGGGAGATGGAGGCTCAGGGGAGGCGTGGGGGCGGGGGTGTGAGGACTCCAGGATCAAACTCCAAACAGGGATTTCCTGGCCCTGGATTGGGTTATTTAGAGAGTTTGGGATCTCTGCAGGGGAACGGAGTTCCCCAGCACTTCATCAAGAGTCACATTCCCATGTCATGCATCACTCCACGGAGCCTTCCCGCTGCATTGAGATGATCAGGAGAGCAGTGCTGAGCCTCTGAGAGCCTCTGCGCAGCGGCTGGAGCCTGAGCTCCGCCCCAGGTTATAGGGTCCTGTCTGAGGGAGCCGAGATGCCACTGTTGGCCTCAGATTATCCGCCCTCTTTGAGCAGAGAACTTCTGCCAATACCAAGAGTGGACCTCACAGACAAAATCCTCCTGTGAGTTTTTCAAAGAAGGAAGCATTGAAAACATTTGGATACCATAAAATTGGATAAAAGAAGGAACACAAAGTTCTAGCAATGAACATCGTCATATTATTCTGGGAGGATGAGTGTCTGAGTTTCCTGGGGAGAGACGAGACAGAGATGATTCTCTTCTTTTTCTCAGCATCACGGCAGAGCCAAGAGGAGAAGGAAGGGTGGGACACGGAAAGGTAAGGCTCTGTCTGCTGCACCTGAGCTCTCCAAGGGGGAGAGCTTTCTGTGAGAGCTTTCTGAGCGCTCTGTCCTTCCCATGAGGTCCCAGGTCCATGGTCTCGGAG
>NW_017731801.1:119575-139257 GCF_001890085.2 Hipposideros armiger | reverse complement strand
GGGGCCATTGTTTGAGTGCTCAAACAATATTTGCAGGGATGTCACCAGGCACGGCATCCCTGTCTTCGAGGAAGGTGATCTTGGTGCCTTCCTTCCATCCGTGCTTGATGCAAATATACAAGATCCCGCCCTTAGCGTGTACCGTTCAGCTGTGAGGATGGAGATGTCACCTGTGATATTCATGGCTGTGGTGGAGGCCTAATCAATCTCTACACAGCACATGTAGCTCATGAAGCAGGGGTGAGTTCCTGCGTGAATGGTATTTGGGGCTCACCGTGGATCTCTATGCAATGCTTTTATTAGCCAACACTGCACACATACCCTTCCAACAGGGGCCTGAGGGTAGGCAGCTCCACTTGTACTCGCTGAGACTCAGAAATGGAGTGAGTGTCCCAGAAAGGTAGGTTTTCCAGCAAGATCTGTGAATCCTGTACAGACAAAAGCAGGTGTCTACCACAGCTCTCTCTCACTACCGCACTTTCTCTTCATGTCCAGACTCATGCCATGGACCCGACAATATCTGAAACTCGGGGATACAGAAGAAATTGCAGATTTGGGGGAGGCCCTGGGAGGGACAAACGGTGGGCTGGGACCCACAGCAGGGCACTGGAGAGGTGAGGAGGCAGTGGAGGGCTCTGACATCCATGTGGATGGAGCAGCCTCCAAGCTCCTGCATCATCTCATCTTAGGGTCCTTTCCTTTCAGTCCAGGGCTCTTATTTCCACACTATAGAGCTCATTACCAGGGACACCGCTGCCATCCGGAATATACAGTCTGTGTTCCCACCTTTGGCCTCCTTCGTCCTACCTTCCAGCTTATATGCTCCTTGTTAATGTTTAAACTCCAGTTCATTTTTCCACTTACTCCTGGTCAATCCATCAAGCACTTTTTTTTCCTCCCCCTGTACCATAGACTTGAGGGTCTCTCGGGGTACCGACACTGACAAAGCTCAATGACAAATGGGCCCCTTCTGATGCCATTTAATTCTTCCTGTTCGCAAAATGTCACCTGTTTTCCCAAAAACGCCTTCCTAAAAGTAACGGACCACTATTGGACTAAATCCCACAATCAAGTCTACTGGTACCCAGAGAAATTCAGCTCTAGAACTATCTGGAAATCATTCATTCTGTCTACACAGAAGTATCCCATGCTCACTACCATGTGAACAAAACAAAGGGAGCTTAGGTCACTGTTTCCTGAGTCCATTTTCTCTCCATTGTCACTCAAACTTATTTCAAATCTTGTTCACTTTCCTCAAACTGAGGCCATCTCCACTTGCTGAATAGAAAGATGTGCTGCACCACGGTTCACAGAGGAGCTAGAAGCCACGAGATGGGAACATTTCATCAAAACACTTCAAAAATACACTTTCACATTCTTCCTTTCCTTTTTCCTCCCTGTTATATAGAAAGAGATTTCCTTACTAATCTGAAAAAATAAAAATAAATAGATGACACTTCCTGAAATAGCCATATTTTAGAAATATCTAAACTTCTGTCCTGATGGACTGATGTACCTTGATGGGAATCCTTGTGTACCCCCCGTCCCGGTCCTTAGGAGGCGCACAGCATCTTTTGTTTTCAAAATCTTGTTATCCCAGAAATGATTAAACATGCACAAGAGCAGATAATTCAATCTGTCTTCCCATGTACTCTCACCTAACTTTCCCAGTTATCATCTGGCATGTGTGATGCCTCACATATTTACATGACTATAAAGGGGAAAAGCCTTTTGAAACATCCTGCCATCCACCTTTTAATCACACGCTCTGCGTCCAAGTCAATGTTCTCATGTTTCTTTGATATGTATCACCCATGGAACACGCTATACACCACAGTAGTAAACAGCACTGGTGACGAAAAAGCACTGAGCTCCCAAAGGTTTTGGCAGTCAGTCCTGTTCTGCCATTTTTTCAACCTAGAGGAGTCATTTGAGTGAATCTTCCCCTCAAGTCCATTCAAGACATGATCTTACGGAGTAGATCCAGTGTCCGGTATTGCTGTCCCTTAATCGCACAGTAGCTACACAAATGTGCAAAAAGTATACAAGCAGAAATCTAAACATGTTGATGGGACTTGGTATTGTTATATGTGTTCTCAAATATTTAGAAGACAATTTGTTCATGTCACACATTGAAATGACCTATTGTGTTCTACTTAAACACAGTAGTGCAGATACACTTATCTCATCTACTTCCCAAAATGTCATGAATTAAAACATTAGATGAGAAGAGGCTCAACATCATTAGCCATCAGGGAATTGGAAATCAAATCCACTATGAGGTAACACTACACACACACACAAATGACTAAAATAAAAAAGTCATATATAGTAAGTGTCACTGAGAACGTGGGGATGTGGGACCCTTACACACCGCTGGCGGCGATGAAAACTGGTGCAGCCATTTGGGAAAATAGTCTGGCACTTCCTCAAAGTGGTCAACATAGAGTTACCATATGACCCAGCAATTCCACCTCTCAGTATATATTCAAGAGACATGAACACATGTCCACTTGACACTTATAACAACTATTCTTAGCAGTATTAGTCATAGAGCCAAAAGGTGGAAATAACCCAAATGTCCATCCACCGATGAAATGGTAAAGAAAACACAGTACATCCATCCATACAATGTACCATTATTTGGCAATAAGACGCGCTGATCCACACCACAACGTGGGTGCACCTTGAAAACAAAGTCAGCGAATGAAGCCAGTCAGAAATGACCACGTATGATCCCATTCATATGACATGTCCATATAAGGAAGCTACAGAGACAAAGTAGATTAGTAGCTGCTTAGGGCTGGGGGGAGTAGGGAAGAGGTGGATGGTAGGAAAGGTTGTGAGGTTTCTTTCTGAAGTCTTGACTATTTTTTTTTTTAAAGATTTTTATTGGGGAATTGGGGGGATGGGACCAGTGCTGGGGGATTGGGGAAGGGGAACAGACAAGTTGCTGTCGTTTTGTTCTTCAGTCTAGTTGTGGAGGACGTTGCTTCACTTGCCCAAGTTGGCACCGTCATTGCGCTCTTCCCGGGCGAGGCAGATCAGTCGCCGGCTTCTGGACGGCCGCTCACGGCGGCAGCTGGCCGCTCACGCTGGCTGCTGGCTACACACGGTAGCCCATGGCAACCCTACTGCCACAGGGGCTGCAGCCTACGCCGTTGCCGGCGACTCACGGCAGCCCAGCTCCAGGTTGAGCTGTTGTTCAGCATCTTAGCTGTGGAGGGCAGTGTTCACTGGCCCTCATATGTGGGATCCGAACCGGGGCCCTCTGGCATCCCAAGCGAGTTCTTAACCATCGCGCCACTCGGCTGGCCCTGAAGTCTTGACTATTTTAACATTGACTGCTGCACATGCCTATGAAAGCAGGAAAAGCACGGAATGCCACACTTTGATGGGTGGACTGTGTGGTATGGGAAGTATAACTTCAATAAAGCTGTTAAAACAAGGGGATGAAAAAGACAAAGTGCTTGAGCATGTCAACACATTTTGGAAGACGGACATCCGGAGGAGGAGCGATAAGTGCCTGGCAGCAGAGGAGGTCCTGGCAAACCAATTTACACCGCAAAACTCCAGAAGATGGACAACCTGGTTGCACCAGGTAAGAAAGAAATTAGGGGTTCCAAGCTATAAGCATCTTCAATTAGTGTTTGTTTTACATAGTGTACAATTCAAAAAACATTTTTTTGGGGGGGAGGGGCTGCTCTTGAGTATTTTGTAAAGTCCTGTGGCAATGTTAGAATGCTTCAAATGTGCAGAGGTTCCTAGGTTTCTTGCCTGGGACAGAATCTGCGACAACTGTTTTAAAGTTGCATTTGCACACTTAGGGTCTGGTTATGGTGTGCAGAGTGGCTGTGGGTTTCAGTGGCAGAAATCTCAAAAGTGCAGTAAAATTCAAAAAAAATCAGTGAATGGCCCATTTAAAGAATGCATGTATTTCAAAAGAAATAAACTTGTGGAAAAGTGGTATGGATGGTAAAAGCGTAATCCATTTATCCAGGTTTACCTACTAACATGTTGTCTCATTTACCATCTCCCTCCTGTCTCTCTCTTCTTCTGCCTCCCTCCCTCCCTTCCATTTTTCTCTCTACATGTACACACACACACACACACACACACACACACACACACACACACATGAAAACGGTGCATATATTCCTGAATATTTGAGAGTATATTTCATGCATCATGCACTTTTTCCTTGAGTGTTTCATTGTACATTTCTTAAGAAAAAGCGTGTCTCTTGTATACAGTACTGTTATCCCCTTCAGTCAATTTAACATTTGGCATAAGCCTTTTAACTAATCTCCTATTCATATACTATTTGTGGTAATTAGGAGAGACATTCAAATACTTTAATTCTGTAATAAAAGTTGTAAAGGAGGTGCGGGGATAGGAAATGCCCATGCAATGTTTAGTGTATTAAAATGGCGATATCCAAAGCTCAAGCAGAGCAGATTCTTACCAGGGACTCTGAATAAGAATAGCAGGTCCTTATTCATCAGATGATGAACATTTGAGTTATTTCCACTTTTTGGCTATTATAAATATTGTTGCAATTAATGTTTTTGTGAGGACATATGCTTTACATTCTTTTGGGTATATAACTAAGTTATATGATAGCTGTATGTTTAACTTTTGAAGAACTGCCAAAATGTTTTCCACAGAGGCTTCACCATTTTACATTCCACCAGCAATGAATGGTTTCCAATTTCTTGAAACCCTTATCGACACGTTATTATCTACTTCTACATAAAAACTCTGTGGTAGACATGAATTTTACTTCTGACAGCTGGAGCCTTGCAATAGGTTTATGGGTATTTGATAAAAATGAAGGTTGGTTAATGAAAGATAATGATATAAAAAAGAAATAGAAAAGTCAAGCATTTAAAACACTAGAAATTGTGGATTCCCAGAAGCAATTAATTTGGTAATTACCATTATATTACATTTGCCTGTTCATTTGATGAGTATATTTTGCAAAACCAGAGATAACTTGAAAAAAATCAAAATTTTCATCAGTGAGCAGAAATTATAATACCTAAACACTAACTGAAAATTTAAGACATATTTTGGTGAAATTTCAAGGACTTCTTACAGAAATAACCATACATATAAAATAAAAGAAAGCCAATTATACATTTTCAATGATCCTTTTTTCTATATTTATTAAATATATTCTCATTGTAGAAATTTCCAATATCTGCTTTTAAAATTTTATAAATGTCTCACAAAGCACAACCTAAAGGAAGACACTATAATTATTTTATTTAACCTTTCTAATAACATGGACATTGAAGTTAAAGAGGGTTATATCCTAGCTCTGTCATTTTAAAGCTATGATTTTGGATGTCAGTTTATTTTTATTTAATATCTTATTTTTAAATAAGGGATATTATGTTTTACATACAAAGGATTTACATACTTGAGAAAAATATTGATATAAAATCAGCTTTAAATCAATAGCTATCAAGTTCATAGTACATTATGGTTATTGTTACTGACCACCCATTTATCTATAAGGGTTATTTTTTTCTTCTTATACTTATTTCATAATGTATTATATTTATTTAGTATTATAACAAAACTGTATTTTACTTAACATTTCATCATAGACATTGTCCCAGACAATTAAAAACTTTCTTAAGCATTATTTGGTTGTCTGGCTAATATTTTCTATTTGGAAAATAATTTACTTAAATATATAAATGACTGTGTGCTTGCTATTTACGACTATTAAAATTATATATAATAAATATTTCTGAATTATGTTTCTTTATATTTCTGAGTATTTCCTAAAAACAAGTATTCATTAAAAGTCTATTTGCCTTGAAATTTATGGATGCACTTAAGGTTCTTCAAATATATTATCAATTTTAAATGTACACCTCTTAAACAATATTTATTTATTTTTTATTTATTTATTTATTTTTTTGCTCGGGCCGGGCACTGAACCGCTGTTGCTCAGAGCTTGCACTGTCGAGCAAGCTCTTAACCAACTGAGTCACTTGGCAGGCCCCTTAAACAATATTTTAAATTGAACTAAAATACTTTATATTTGAAACGATTTTAAATTTACGAAAACAATGAGCACTTAGTACAGAGATTACCATATACAGTCCCTCCCTCATACACATTTCCTTTACTAAAAATATCTTGTATTGGTACAGTACATTTGATATAATTACTGAAAATGAATTTTTATATCATTATTAACTAAAGTTCATTTATTTCTTGACTTCTAAATTAAAATGTTTGAAAAT
The DNA here is from genome assembly GCF_001890085.2 of Hipposideros armiger. Classification (NCBI taxonomy): domain Eukaryota; kingdom Metazoa; phylum Chordata; class Mammalia; order Chiroptera; family Hipposideridae; genus Hipposideros; species Hipposideros armiger. Next base: position 132,994 of record NW_017731801.1, on the reverse strand, counting down.
AAGCAAAAAACAACTACAACAAAAACAACAACAAAACAAAACCGACAAACAAAAACCCTACCGATATAGCTTTGGTTGTATAACTACCTGTGTAGGGATGTATTGGGTTGTTGGGAAAGTCATAATTTGTCTATGTTTTTCAAAGGTCATTTATTTATATAAAGAGCAAAGATCAGTCTATTACATATTGCCCATTTTGTCTGATAACCTTTTGCCATCTTTCAGTGAGCTTCATAATTCCTCGTTCATAGAAGGACCTGTCTTTATTTGCGAAAAACTGAATGAGGTGCTGATTTATAGCCTCATCTGAATTGAACGTTATACCACACAAGGAGTTTTGAAGACAGTGAGACAAGTGAAAGTCTGACGGTGCAAGGTCAGGCGAGTATGGTGGGTATGGCAACACATCCCATCCAAGCTCCAGTAATTTTTGACAGGTGATCAAACTTGTGTGTGGTCTCACGATGGAACACAACTCCTTTACAATTAACAAGCTCTGGACATTTCTGGATGATGGATTCATTCAAACTGTCCAGTTGCCAACAGTACACATTTGAATTGATTGTTCAGTTCCTTGTTAAGAGCTCGAAAAACACGACACCTTTAAAATCCCACCACACTGAGAGCATAACCTTTCTCTGATGAATGTCTGCTTTTGATGTCGTTTGAGGTGAATTATCACGTTGAGACCAAAACTGTTTGCACACCACATTGTTGTAAACAATCCACTTCTCATCACCAGTTATCAGTCACTTTAAAACAAAGGATCATTTTCCTCACATTTAATGAGCATATCACAGATGTTTATATGCGCCGTCAAATTAACTTCTTTGAGTTCATGCGGAACATAAATATCGAGCTTGCTTACGTATCCCAGCTTCTTCAGGTGGCTGTGAACGCTTGAGTGGTGGATGTTCAATGTTTCTGCAATCTCTCGTGTCGTGTGACATAGGTTTGACTCGATCAATGCCTTTATTTTGTCGTCATCAACCTCGGTGGGCCTCCCTGACCGAGGAGTGTTGTTGAGATCAAAATCACCAGCATGGAATTTTGTGAACCATCGTTGGCACTGACGATCTTGTAGAGCATTGTTACCATAAACTTTATGCAACTTTTGACAAGCTTGACGCATGTTCTTCCCTTTATGGAAGTAAAACAGTAAAATAAGGCAAAAATGCACAGTTTGGTCGTCCATCTTCAACTTGTTGTAAAATCTCCAAAACTCAACCAAATCGCTCAATTTTTTTTAGAATGAAGCTAGAACTGCCAACTGTCAAATGACATAGCAATAACATAGATGTGAATGACTCTAGTACTTCCAAAAATAAACTAGTGCCATCTGTTGCAAACATGCGTCATGACTTTTCTGACAACCCAATATTTTTGCCTCTCTCTGCCACAGAACAATGACACCATTCTTAAGATATTCATATAAATAAAACAATAGGTGACTTTTCTTCCACATATTTTAGTGCAATCATTACAATCAATGAATGAATATAATCAATTTACGCCACTGTATTAAGGGTATTACATCAGCAAAGAGAAATATAATCAGTGGCCATTCATTAAAACATAAATGCAAACTGTGGCACTTGTAATGATGGTAATAAAAAGAAAAAAATGAACTGATAATAATTATACCTAACTTTTTGAGAACTTTCTTGTTACCAGATATTTGTGTTTTATATGCATTGCTTCAGCCAAGATCTTGATATTATAAAAATCTAGTGTTTGTTATCTCTATTTTGTAGATAAAGAGGGTGATACTTACAGAGATTAGATAAAATGCCATGAGCATAGTATACTGCGGAAGTAGGATTTGAAATAAAACCATCTGCTTCCAAAGACCATTATACTATCGCCGCAAATTTATGCTTGCTATTTCCCTGGTGCCAACCTCTTAAAAACTTTCTAAATCACTCTTTTGCAAACAAGTAGAACGTAAACTAAAAGTTGATCTTTTTTAAAATTTATGAAAGTAATATCCCAATATTGAATAAAAAAGATTTTAAATAAATAAAATGAATGCAGAATCTGATCCAGTAGTTACTAAATACTGCCTACTTTTTCTATGGAACATAAAAGAAAAGAAAATGTTTTAAGCAGGTTATCCCTGATCTCCCCTTACTTTATCTTTCTTTTTTTAAAAAGTACACTTGCACCTGTTTATAAATTTACAATGGATGTGCACCTGTGCTGGAAGGTACCAAATCTTCCACAACTAAAAACATTTATTTATATGGGTCATTTATTCCATTTGCCCAGACATGACTGACTGCTTGCACTGTTTCTCTGTAAACAGCTGGAAATGATTCATCAATCTCAACGTGGCTCATCTTTACTAATTAGTGATAGGTTTCTACAACATGATAAATTGTCTTTCTACCATGTGTTCATAAATAATTTAAAATATCTTTTAACACCATAAGAAAAAAATAATCACCACGGTTTTTTTTTTTTTTTTTGGTTTTTTTTTCAGTTGTCGGTTAGCAAACTTGAGTCTGGAGAACATTTAAAAATATTATGGGGAAATATTTTTCAATAACACATTAAAAGTTAAGAGTTTGTGTAAGAGTTTTCAAATCCTCAACTATCAAATAAGAAATAATCCCTGTGATTGATAAAATAAGAAACAGCTGTTAGGCAGATAATGTGTGTAATTGCCAAAGGAAACATCTCAGGGGTAAAAATGTTGACTTTTCAATGAAGTACAGGGATGTAGGAACGTAGAATAAGAGGCAACTGTGTTTATCCAAAGCATCTCAATTCTACTTTGGTATTTAACTTTTTCGAAGTAGCCTTGGATAAATTTTGAAACATATTTAACGAATCAATTTTAAAAGGTAGACTCAATAATAAGTAGATTATAACTATCTGTGTCCTGAATTTCAGTGGTTATACCAAGGACTTTAATTACTTATGGATAAGTACTATAAGACCCCGTTCTTACGAAAGGGAGCCAGAGGAAATGAAATATAACACATAACAATATTTTACTGCCTGGAGAAAAAACTGATGGTTACTGAGGGATTCACAGCAGAGTACATGTCTGAGAGAAGTCTTGAAGGATAAGAATTTCAAGGGGTGGCCTAGATATGGGAAGAACATTTTGTGGATGGGAAAAAATAACACACATGTAGGAACATATGAACATTATTTGAGTATTGTTGAAGAAATGGCTAAAAAAGGAAGGAAAGTCAACTAAAAAGTTCTGTTTAAAATATGAGAGGGTAGTATTACTTGAAAAAACAAAACCACAATTATAATCTTTGGTTTATCCATTCAAAAAAAAGTTATTTCAGTAAGTACCAGCCATGTAGTTATTAAATAAACTCCAGTTTATTGGGTAATATAGACTAATAAGCATACCATTAAATTGCACTCTGGTAAATTCTACAATAAGGATAAATTCTTTGGGAGGACACTGAACACATAAGAGACTCACCACTGTAGGGTCCCTAGGAGTAAAGACTAAGCTCATAAATAGCTGGGGAAATGATATCAAAATAGCAGAAACAGCATGCAAAATAGCATGCGCAAAATACAGGAACTAACAACAATCCATGCTGCATGCAATTTTTTTCTATATACCCAGGAAACTGAGAATAAAGAATATAGAGGTTTTTTTGTTTTGTTTTGTTGTTTTAAGAAATCAGGGTTCAAGTCCTAAGTGAACAATTGTTGAGCCTTGGTCAAGTTATTAACTCCTCTGAACTAAAGTTTTTTTCCTCTGTGAAATGGAGAGAATAATGGTAGCTTTCTCATGGAGATTGCAGGCATTAAAGGGAGTTGTATAATTCATGTTCATCTTTCTCAGAGTAAGTGCTAGGTGAATAAAAACGGTGGTGCTGGCTGTTATGAGCTACCTAAGCATAGGGACTTTGTCTACTGGGCATTGTATACTTAGTTCTCAGAACAGTGCTTGACACAAGTTATAATCAGTATTTCTGAATGCATAAATATTGTTATTTAAATCATTATTACAACATCCAAAGAAAGGAACTTCTGATAGGGTGGCTAAGACTTTTAATTGCACCCATATAAGAACAATCCTGAAATATTATTCTCTTGGATTAAACAACAAAGAAACCACTGGGAATTTCTCTAGAATATCATCAGTGGAACAGCAAATGAGTAGGAATGAATGAGAAATGAAGAAATATAGAGACTCCGTATAAAAATACACTTCAAGCAACTTTACCATAGAAAAGGAAGATGGAAATAGGACTGTAGCTGAAGAAAAATATATATAGTTTTGTTCTTACTTCTTCCTTCCCCCAACTGGATTTGGGAATGGATAGCAAAAAGCGGAGTTAAAGAAATGGAGATGTCACAGATGAATGAAGTCTGTGATGAGGTAAAAACAAGAGAGGATATAAATGGAGAATTAGATCCTAACTGAAGAACCCCACTGTACCATAAGGAAGAATCAACAATGTAGATACAAGTATATTTGTAGATTCAGAGGTGGGTAAGAAAGAGTTGACTCAGCAGGCCTGGGTCCCTCAAACTCTGAGCATTCAACAGTTGGACTATCCTCTGGCCAGCTCCTAGGAGATAATCTTTGAGTCTCTGAATTATTTTGCTTAGTAACGGTGGTTCTATATGTTTAAGGGGTTGAGACAAGCTGTACCTATTTCATCAAATAAGTTTATTCTGTTAATGTAATGTATGATGAAAGGTTTCTGTCATTGTTAGTGTTGTTGGAGTTGGGAATGTTGGTAGAGAAGGGGATATGGTTGCATCTGAGTGGCGAGACTAGTCACATGGGCCCCAGGCACCAGCAGCAATGCCCGGATCATGGTTCTCATCTTGTATTGACCAACCTGTTATTCTCTGCTCTAAGGCTGAAAACTGAGGATATAATCAGTATCTGCCCCTAAGTATCTGCCAGATGCTTCAAAGGCACTAGGTAAATAAACACTGCTGGATGAGTAAAATTCCATACCCATCACTCAAAAACCATTCCTAAGTATATCCATAATCAAAAGTTATTCAGTGAAAATAATTGTTTTCCAAGCAAAATGACGCTTTACTACAATGGTTTCATTGAGAGAAAATACATAATCAAAGCATCAGTTCCAATATTCTCAATCAGGGTTCAGCAGTTTTTTTTCTCTGTAAAGGGCCAGACAATAAATATTTTAGGCTCTGTGAGCCATAAGGAATCTGTTACAACTACTCAACTCTACTCTCCTAGCCTGAAAGCAACCAAAGACAATACATAACAAATGGATGTGGTTGTGCTCCCATAAAAATGCATTTACGTGAACAAGTGAAGAGAAGGGTATTACTCTCTAGTTCAGTGGTTCTCAACCTGTGGGTCGCGACCCCTTTGGGGGTCGAACGACCCTTTCACAGGGGTCACCTAAGACCATCGGAAAACAAAGATATTTACATTACAATTCATAACAGTAGCAAAATTACAGTTATAGAGTAGCAATGATAATAATTTTATGGTTGGGGGTCACCACAACATGAGGAACTGGATTAAGGGGTCGTGGCATTAGGAAGGTTGAGAACCGCTGCTCTAGTTAGACATGGTCCAGGCGTCTTAGTTTGCTGGCCCTAGTTCAAGATATTACATGTGCATTATCTCATTTAACTTTCAAAGCATTACATGAGGTAGATATTATTGGTCCTAATTAAAAATTAGTAAACCGAAGATTAGAATGGCTGAGCAAAATGTTAGTCAGCTAATAAAAAGCAGATTTGAAGTTTTGTAAATATAGTTCCTAGACCTGCTCATCATTATATTTATTAGTCTTTTGATCAAGTGTCTATATTAGCCAAGATTAATTTCAGCTTTGAATGATGAAAATCACAAAATTATAACAGCTTTCAAAAATACGTACATATAAAGTCAGATATTTGCCCCAGGACTGAAGTGGCAGCTGATGATCACAAGAACCTCAAGTTTCTTTTACCTTGTTGCTCTGTGATTCTCTTCATGAACCTTCCAACTCATGATTCAAGATTCCTACTCAAGCTCCGGATAGCATCTAAGTATACCCACACTATCAGCAGGTCAGAGAAAGGGATGGGGAAGAAAGGAGGGCAATGTTATTTGCATTAATGAAACTTCCCACATGCTACACACTGCACTTCCACTTCTCCTTGACCACTATCAAGAAAACTGTGAAATAAAGTCTTTGTTCTAGGCACCTCCATGCCCAGGTAAAAAAATACAAATTCTGTAACAATACAAGAAGAGCAGAATTGAAATGGGGAAATTGACAGCAAAGGAAGGTGCTGTCTGTGGGTTTTACATAGGCTCTGTCATCTAGTTTATACCATAGTCTAATAAAAAAGAGTCCTAGGTAAATTAAATACTTTTTTTCTAAACCCACAAAGGTAGTAAATAACAGAAACAGGAAATAAATCCAGTTAAGTATGATCTCCAACTCTATATATTTTTTACTAGAAGAGTGATTTTTAAATATTTAGTTTTCAAGGTGACTTGAGGATCTGACAAAAGCTATAATTCATATAAAAAACATTTATACTAATATAACTTCTCTTAAAACTTCTGAGGGCACTGTCGGTAAAACCGAAAATAGAACATGACAGCAGTGATTGTCAACAACAATGTGAAGGAAAGGGTAAATTGTTACCTAGAAAACACACGGAAACTCTGAATCAAAAAATCTTGAACTACACCTTGCTATTCATAATTCTCTCAAATGCAAATGATTTAAGAATATGACCCAGGATTTTCATTCCTCTTATTTTTTTTGATGTTTTCATGAAATTTTTTTAAATTGTCAAAAATACATAATTTTAGGTGTGTGTTTGTGTATATGTGTGTGTGTATAACGGTTCCTAGCTCTCTAACCTTCCAACTTTTCTGACAAATATAATGATTATAATTATTATCTTTTCTTTAAAGAGTAGGAGATTAAAGAAGGTGTGGGTGGGAGGAAACAGCTTTTCTCAATCTCCCAAGTAAATGAACCAATACTGAATCTTCAATCTCTGTCAATGATTTGCTTTTATGTTCAAAGAAGGTCATATTTTAAATGGCTGCATTTTCTCCAAATAACAAATCATTTAGACAGCATTCAAGAAATTATGTAAGTAGTTAGCAGTCTATTTTGGGAGAAAACAACAACAACTATATATGCAAATATGATATCTACACAGAAACTTTGATTGTAAACAATGTGATTACCATGGTCACATTCTGTTATATCCATTTTGAAAGCCGGCCATAATTTTTCACTTGAGGCATGAAAGCATGACTTCTTTTCCTTCCTTTACGATACAGGCTAGTTCAGTCATCATTTTTTGACATTGCTCATACCCAGAGAAAATTATGGGGAATTAAAGGTAAAAGCTTTCCTGCTCACCTTACCCCCTCCCATCCCCTGGAGTTCCTCCTTTTCAGAGAAAATCATATAGAATTGAACAATTTTGGAGGTGGAAGGAGCTTTAAAGTTTACCTAATTAAGCCACCTTCTTAAGGATTGAATGGGTACCCTAATTAAAAGAAGTAATATTTTTACCAAATTTATTTCAAGGAAACAAATGTTTAGAATTCTAGGTGCCGCCTGGAACAAATAAAGTAAAAGGAATTTCAACAAAACCATTAAACCATTAAGGCCTAGGTCTGGACAAAACTTTCCTTTTGTATTTAAAACCACAGAGATTTGGGTCCACAGATAAAGGTGATGATAAAAAGAGGAAGCCAAAAAATCCTTAGGAAGCAGCTGTCACCCAAGTAAGAGGGGATGATTTGAAAATATCAAAGGGAATATGAGCGTTACATTTCTTGCCCCTTTGGTGACCTCTATATTTTATTCATTTATCTAGTTTTAGACTGGTGGCGGTGGAGTAGAGGAGAAAGGACAAGGGAAGGACAAGGGAAGGACAATCAAGACACTGACAAAATGGAGGCTGAAAAAGGTAGATGGGACCTTTTCTGTTGATCAATCACATGAGAACGTTTTTCTCTTTCTTGTAGTCAATTAAATATTATAATTGATCAAGAAATAACATAGTCCCATATCTATGTCCTAGACATAGTTAAATGATAAATAAATAGAGGGTGCTGATAATATAGGCAGAGAGAGTGCAAGTTTGTTACTGCTCCCTGTCCTCATATGCTTGCCTTCTGTACAGAGTATAGCTGTACGACTTGCATAAAGTAAATATCACATTCACCGGGAAGAACTTTTCTGACAATCCTTGTAACTCCTAGGACAGAATTAATAATTTTTTTTACTCTTATATTGCACTATTCAAATTTATGTTGCCTCTCTTTCTGTATGGTAGTTTTATTTTATTTTATTTTATTTTAATTTTATTATTTTTAATATATGAGCTTGGCTCCCTCAGTGAATCAGTGAGTGTAGGAATCTCATTTTATACAATGAGGCACTACCCTCACAGTGCAAGGTATAAAGAACATAGCACAGTGCATGGATGGGTACAGACACTATAAACTTCTTAAGCAACACCTGAAATTTGATTGTAAGATCCTTTGATGGATGGGGGAAGAGTGACAAGATATGGAAACTAATGAGGCTCTTACTGCACTAATTTCCTGGTACCAAACTTTTACCTGAGCCATCCCTCCCATTAGGTGCCTCATCTTAACTTGTCAAGTAATTCCAAAGTTTTAGATATAAGTTTGCTAGAATCCAGTGTATTTATTATTCAGTGTAGTTCATATCAGTTCCATACTTATCTGAGCAATACAGTCAAGTTAGCTAAGCTTAAGACACACAAGACAATGTTAAGATATTATACCCTTGTATCGTCTCTTCTCTCTCCAATTATCTCCCAAACTTTGATGCATGCAGGTATCTGTAACCTGAGGCTGTACCCATTCTCAGTTAATCCTGTCTGGAATTAGTGTTGGACTCTTCCTGCTACTTGGACAAAATTTTCAACCTCTTTTAGTTATTAGTTACCTCATCTATATAATAAGTTCATTGTAAAAGTCAAATTATGTTACCTATGCACTAGGCAAGAGACTGGAACATAAAAACAATCCAATAAATGTTATTATGTTATTCTTACTATTAATACTGACAGCTGCTGCTGCTTTTGCTGCTACTACTACTACTATTAGTAATTTCTAAACCAGAACATAGGTGCAATATTAGTCTCATGGTTTGTATACATGATGCTGCAATATTACTTAATTTAGCTCTTTCATTGTCTAAACCCTCCTCATGTCTCTTTTCTCCTTTCTGCAGGTTGAACCACTAAGGTCTATAAAACGAATCTTGGTTTCAGGAGAGCTCAAGGCAGGAGTACCTTTCCATGGGCTCTTTGATGGATCTGTGGTCAGAGTCAAGTTATGTTAGGTGAAAGTCAGCAGTAAACAAAGCAGCACTGGGGGTACCACTCTTAGGGTGTTTTTTTTAAGCTACAATTCACGTTATTTTTTTATACAAATACATTCTTTGGAGGAGTTGCATAGAAGGCAGCTGTCTATATCTAAGCCAGGGGTTCTGAAACAGCGTAAGTCTGCTGCCCAGGGAAAATCTGATGATATTTGAAGACTCTATTGGTTGTTACAAGGACAAAGGAAGGCACAACTGTCATCTAGTGGGTAGAAGCCAGGGATGATGCTAAATATACTGCAATCACCAAACAACCCTGCACCAAAGAGAGATATTTGACCCAAAATGTCAATAGTGAAAATGTTGAGGAGCTGATGTAAGTTGAGGCATGTCAAAATTAATCATTATATTGGGAACCTAGAGTTGAAAGCAGAGGCTCCATGTAAAAAGCAATAGTTTTAGCAAAAATTTCTGGGAGAAATATATACTTTCAAGGACTATAAAACAGTTCGATTAGTGAAGTGGTGACCAGATATTTCTGCATGAGAGTGAAATAAGTAGATTACAATAAAATTAAATCTGTGACATAATAATAGACTTTAGGCACAGGGAAAGGAGTAAAGAATTACAGGTTGGAGGAAGTTATGTCAATGGAGGAAAATGACTGGCAAGAGGTGGAGGGAAGGATTCACCTTTCTCTTTGTAATTCCCATCTCTGACCCTCAAGGACACATCGTGATTGTTTAAAAGCCCCCTAATGTGGCAATTCTGGTCTGCAATGTGCTTTCTCTATGTCTAGTTGTCAAAAGCAGGATCTTTTCACTCCAGATGATGGAAAACTATCTCTTTAGTCTAAGGAGCAATGGTGCCCACGTTTGAGTTCAAACTCAACTGGAGCCTTGATTCTTACAACATCTTCATGTGTGCACTAGGCCTCCTCCTTCTGTTCATCCACTACCAACAGAAGAGTAAAATTTTAGTGATATTTGTGAAATGTCTGTATAGCAATGAAGTAAGGGACCCCTAGAACCTGTTCTACTTCCCATTTTGCTAAAATCTAATTTGTTGGCTAGGCCAATTCACATTCCATTGAATGAAATCCAATTATAAAGTTCTACTTAAATGTAAATAAGGAAGATAAATGTAGTCTAGTTATAATCCCACAAGGAAGAAGAATGTTGATTAGCGATCATCTAATAAACAAACTAGTAACATTTTCACTAAGAACTAAATCCATCATGGGGTTGGGGTGGGGAGTTGCCCATCAAAAGTGTATCTCCAATTATAATTTCTGCCTAGACTACAAAGAGTTTGGTTTTGGTATTATCATTTTAATCTTCTTAATTGCCTTTTTTGTTGTTGTTCTTTTGTATATGTGAGTTCAGTATTCTTTATTGACTTGTTGAAAGGAAAAGAACCTATCATTAGGAAATCAGAGATCTTTCGCTCTTAACTAGAAAGATAAAATGCGTTAAAAGATAAATACTGCTTGGTTTTAGCAAAAAGATTTCCAGATTCCTCTCAGCCTCTCTGAGAAGTTCCTCTTTTCTGCTTCACAGATATAATAATGGGTCTAAAATCCCACTTCCAAGTGCAACCAAGGAAGGTGAGAAAACATATGACTATACTGACCACCACACAAAATCTTTTATTGTATTTACATCCACAAATCTCTATTGCAGTTTCCAATCTCTGCAAATGATAAGGTGATTTCAAAATCATTGACTCAACAGATAAGTTCTAAACTAAAGATTAATATGTGAGCAACCTAAAGCAAATATTCCTACAGTTATCTCCAATTGTTTGACATGATTGATGCTCTATTCAAAAGGTGATATAATGCATAAAATAAGTTCTGGAAATACACAATAATTCTAATAATTCATAAACTAGACAGTAAGCTTATAAATACATTGCTCCAAAGGCTGACTTTGATATACACTTTTAAAATCATCTTAAATGTTCACTGTCCCTTTTAGACTTCAGACATTCTTGAGACTCTTAGGAGCAGTTTTGAAATAAAATGCATGGATTTATTCATGCATATAACATTCCCTCTACTCTATATGAGCAGAAACATTGTGGAAAGAATATCAACAACTGAAGATCCAGTGAATTAACTGGAAGAACATTCCCAATGCTAAATGTCAATCTTAGGGGAATACTGTCATTTTTAAGAGTATAAAATGTCAACTATGAGTTATAGTTGAAGAGAAAGAATCATAGTCAGATCTTGCTTTAGACCACAGTTTTGGCTCATAAGTATTTGTTTATTCATTCAACAAATGTGCCCTGCCTACAAGCACTGTGCAGCAAAACTATAGGCAGGCTGTTTAACTTCTCTGAGCTTTTGTTTTATTAATTTAAATATATTGTTAATAAATAGTATCTATCTCCAGGATGACTGTGAAATCTACATTAATGTAGAAGGGCAGACAAAAGAAATAGAAATATTACATTCATTTTGTTTGCCCAACTTGAAAGGGCAAACAAAATGAACATAAGATTCCTATTTTTGTTTGAACATATGAGCAAATGTCCAAATATTAAATTAAGAAACAATACACTGGTCTATAAAATAGGCTGATCGCGGCAGTGAAAAATTTGAAATAGTTTCATATTAACAGAATTCTTTCGTACAGTGAAGAGCAGCACAACTCTAAACATAATGAATATCATTTGGGTGTAGGCAAATGGTGAAATCAATCTCAACCTTTCCACACTGGTTACAGAGATGACTCATATTTGTGCTTCTTCTTGGTCTTCATTTGTTTCTTTGTTTGATGTTGTATCATTTTTACTCTCATCAACCAGCTAGTTTTCCAAACATGACAACATACAAAGATGGTTCTTTGGGGAGAAATTTTGAGACTCAGCCACAGACTGGATCAGAACAGCTCCACTCCCTCAGTCCTCAGGTTCTGCCGTCCAGTGGAGGCATCAGTCTGGACTCCCAATCCCCATGTTGTAAACTCCCATTGAGGAACATAATGACTTTTCTTTCTTTTTTTTTTCTTTTTTCTTTCTTTATTTTTTAACCAGTGGAAATTCTTTCAGGAAGAGCATACACCACTTGAAAAATGGAAAATGTGTTTATATTCATTTCCTCTCAGGGAGTTTCATGGTCCGAAAATAAGTTGGACTACATATCCCCAAAAGACTATCTGTGTAGACTACAGGGCCCACCCTTATGAGTATATGAAAGACCACCAAGGAAAGAGGATGCCTCTCTCCCCTCCATTTTATAACTGAGAATGGCCACTTAGTTCTTCCTGGAACAAATACGTTTCCTTGAAAGGTAATTTTTAAAAATGAAGATGCAGAAATTAGAGACGCTAAAGGGGAGAAAAACCCCAAGTCACCTATGATTTGAGCACTGATAATTAACAAATGTTTGAGTGTTATCATATATGCATCACATCACACAGACACCCCACCACCACCACCACCACCAATAACGTGACAGATATAATTAAAGCCTCTTGTGGTTCTATTTTACTTCCCTATTTCTGTCCCTTCTCTAGAGTAATTTTCTGTATTTTATAATTTTTCCATTAAATATGGATTCATGAAAAATATATAATTTCAATGACATTGATGCATCATTCCCAACATGCTTCAGTCACTTGATATTATACAGTTCATTTTAACTGTATGCAATGTTCCATTTACAAAATTTCCACAATATCGTTCTTCAATTTACTATTGATGGGATATAGGTTATTTCTAGTATTCTTTGTGTCAAGTTCAGCTCTGCATGAATCCTGATGCACATGCATAAGACTTTCTCTAGGGCATCCAACTAGAGGTGGATATATTGAGTCATGAATAATTCACACTTTCACCTTCCTAAGACATCGTTAATTGTTCTTCAATGTGATTATTCCAATTTACATGCTCACAGGAATTGCGTTTTTCCTCCTTGGTATTGTGAAACTGTGTGACTTTCGCCCTCTGATAGACTTTGTAGCTTACTGTGCTTTTAATTTACCTTGTACTTACTTCATGCAAAGTTGGGAATTTGTTAAAACTTTTATTCACTCTTCTGGTTTATTCTTACTCTGTTGGTAATTCTTATACCTTTCCTTTTTCTACTACTTTATTTTTTATCATTGTTGTTTTT
>NW_017731801.1:116825-118815 GCF_001890085.2 Hipposideros armiger | reverse complement strand
AAAAATAAAAAAAATAAAACATTCTCTTATATTTTTATAATAGTTAAAGTATTAATTTTCATATTTAGGTCTTCAATCATTTGAAAAAACAGGGTGAATTTCAATACTCATCTTGTTAAAGAAGAAAAGCTGAAAGCTTTTCTCACTATGAAAAAAAATTCTGCAGTGTGTACTAAGTGCCTGGATAAAGAACATACTATATCATCTTGTTTGGATTGATGAGAAGTACATTGAGTTCTATTTTATGCTAAGGTTGGATTCTAAAATAAACATACAAAACAATGACCACTTACTGTCAAATCAATCATTAAAAATCCCTTAAAAATGCACAGTATAAGACATCAACATACCACCACCTCTATCCATATAACTCAGTCATTTTCTGTTCCATTGTTCAGTCAGATTACATTTACTGAGTTCAAGCATAAGAGGGGATTAATATGTTATTTTACTTATGGAAGTATGGTCAGTGCTTTGAGACACTCACATTTAGAATATAACTGAGAATTTAGACAGACTGTAGGTACTTACTTTTTCCATCTCTGTGGCATTTGTGTCTTGTGCTTATTGAATATAATTTCTATTACTATGATGTTAATGGGTAGAAGAGATTTTAGGGGACACCTACCTATAGTGTCCTGGCACTAGAAGTTGCTGCTTTTTAAATGAATGATTAACATTAAGGTAAAGGGATAGTTCACTTTTCTGAATACATGCCATTATTTCTTATCTTCTTACGTAAAATGCTTCCCATACAGACTCCTACCGAAGGAATCAGTGTATGGAAGGGGACACTGATATTGGACTATGTCAGCAGAGCCAATCAACAGTGACTGATCAATGACCTAAGATGTGGCCTGGAATAAAAGGCAATGCCCAGCTAATACTTCTTAGCTGAGCCAAGGAAATACATTCTCTGGGATTTGAACTGGTGTATAGCCAGGACTTGCTTTTTGGCAGCATGGCAAAAAGAAGTACTCTGAGTGTAGCTGAATCATGTCAGTGGCAGAACACAAGAATTAACATCCCCAAACTGCTGCAGCTGAGGTCTCTACAGCCAATTCTGACTTTAGAACCGACAATACTGAGCACTGAATAAAATAATAGATATATCCCCATTATACCAAAAAAAGCTAACATTAGTAATAAAGAGGATATATAATATACTTTCATGTCATTTCTATGTATTTCTGTAAAACCATCCATGGTGGGCTGAATATAAGTCTGAGTTATCAGAGATAAACAACATATACACTAAGGCAGGCCTTCTGGGTTGTGCTGATTGCTCTTTTGAAAGGTAGTGCAATATTTCTTCATCAAAGGGGCTAAGGAAACTTGGCTTTCTGACTTATGGAAGATCTTAGAAACAACCAGGAACTCCTGGGTAGAAACAATTGTCCCCCAAGGTACTGATGATATGATTTTTATCATAACATAAGGTGACCTAGAATTTTTTTCTAGACTACTACAAAGAGGTAGATTTCGTTGTTAGAAAGTTCTTCCTAATTTTAGCCTGAATCTGTCTCCCTGTTATCTTTTCTACATCTTTTCTTTTTATGACGTTTCCCAACTTTTAATTAAGTTTGCCACATGCACCCTAATCTCCATACATCCCTGGGGCATTTTTATGGGGTACATATTTCTGCCTCTTTTGCTCATAGAAACAAAGCCAAATAAAATGATGGTATGCTTTAAGGGAACAAAGTGCATCTACTTATCACAACTAAGGCCAATGATAAAGAGATAGAAAATTGTTCCTAAACAATTTTCCCTAGTTCAATGAAATTGTTATCAATTTTAAGTTACACATAAAAAAACATAAAAACCTGACAGAGTTGCCCCAATCAGTAGATGATGGATGTCTCTTTCCTTTGTTATTCTTACAAAAGTACAGAACAAAACATTTATTCTTAGTATAGTCAATGAAGGCTAGAAGGGTCAAACAGGACTTCACTAAATTCTAGTGTATCTGTTAACAAATGCAGGTGGT
>NW_017731801.1:115005-116090 GCF_001890085.2 Hipposideros armiger | reverse complement strand
TAATCTAGGCCAAACAGATAAGAGTGTATTGAACTCAGAGGTAGATCAAACCACTCTTTAACAGCTTTCATTGCTGGAGAGAGCATTGTGAAGTAAAGGATTACTCCCTCTGCTCAATCATCCTTCTCATCTTTGTTCAATCAGACTGTCCTGGTACATTTTCTCTGTTACAATAGGTCTAATAAAAAGAAATATAGTTTTATGTTCACTCAATATTTCCTGTTACTTTCCCAATGTATTGTGTCTGTTCAAATTTCATTTATTATTATTTTTCTCTGATTGCTCCTTGGAGTAGCAAAACAACTCCCTTCGTAATTACAGGCTGCTATCATTATTAAAAAGCACACTGCTTTTTCACTACAAATTATAGATATGGTCCATTGTATAAGTCAATTTCAAAATTTATTATTTATATATACTGATCTAAAGTTTCTCAATCTTCATATTAGAATTAAATAGACAAAGAACACATAGAAATTGGAAAATCTCTAATTTGCTTTGGTCTTTAAAGAGAAAAAGAATTTGGAAAAGAAAAGGTGGTTTTCTCCTATCTGACAACAAGATTCATTGTCGGTGTTTATATACATTTCAGTAGGTAAAGGTGATAAAAGTGGAAGACAGACATGATGTCATTTTGGTAGAATAATGTAATAAGGGAGTAATTACTCAATTAAATAAAGATGTCATATTATGTTGGAAGCTTTTTCTGATATATATATATATATATATATTAGATTTAATAACACATAGTATATTCTCACATGCATACACATACACATGTATACATATACAATATACCCATATATATTATACATAAAACTATATTTCACACACTAGATTTTAAGTAGCCAAAGGCAACAATTATAATTTAGATTACTTTAAATCTACCTATACCCAACACAGAAATAAAATTTCCTAATTACAGATAAGAAATCTGAGGTTCTGAGAGGTAAAATATTTTGTACAAGGATACACAGGGGCTAGATCAAAAGCTAGACTTCAAATTCAGATTATTTTGCCTCCAAAGCCAGAGAACTTTCTATTATTAAATTATTTTTTATTAAATGGTGGTTGAATTTTATAAA
>NW_017731801.1:111989-114356 GCF_001890085.2 Hipposideros armiger | reverse complement strand
TTATATTATATAATATTTATGTTTCTAAAATGTATACATAAATATGCTACGTAAAAAATGAAAGCTTTGGTTTAGTGCATTTCATTGTTGAGCCCCCAAATGCTAACTTGAAAGTCAAATGGATAAAGGAAGGAAAAAGGAAAGTCTAATTTCTGACTTTGAGATCACATAATAAGGGACGCGAGACAGCTGCATCCTTAATGAAACTTAGCAGAGTAAAACAACTATTTGTTATATTTGTGAATTCTATGAGTCTAACTGTTTAAACCGGCCACAGCGAAGATGGCTTGACTGCGCTTCAGAGCATCTGGGGACTCAGAAAAAAGATCAAAAGACTCAAAGGGTAGGAGCTAAAATAATATGAAGACCCATTCCCTTACCTGACTAGAGGATGGTGTTGGACATCAGATGGGTACTCAGCTCTTTTAAACGTGGGTTTCTCTAGGTCATCTCTTGGCATGATCTAGTGTGGATGTCTTCGGGGTCTGAAAGCTGGGTGCCAAGTATGAGTATCAGGAGAGTATGAGTGTGATGGCACGAGAGGAAACACAGTCATGCACGAGGGAAGCTGTACTCGTATGCTGTATCCTTTACAAAATGTAGCCTTGTAAGTCCCATAGCATTACTTCCACCACACTCCACTGTTTGGAGCAGTCACAAGCCTACCCACTACCCAGCTTGTGGGGAAGGAAAATAGACTCAGTCCATTGGTGGGGGACTGGCCATGTTCTAGAAGAGCAAGTGGGACCATACATATTTCTTTAACAATTTTTGGGAAATACAGTCTCTCACCTGCATACTTCCTGTTCCTTCTAATTTATATTGGAATCTAGGGTTTATTTGACAAATAAGGAATGAGGGACTATAGTCAATTATATATTATATAATCATTAAAGTGCTAATTTTAACTGTTCTGTATATTTCCAAATTAGAAAAGAAGCTGCAAAAATATGTGTATCCTTAAATCAGTACCTTAAAATCCTTATGAGTTACAGGGTCTCTCTTGTCTGTTGTTTCCTTTATAAATTTTTTATTGCTTCCCAGAAATTTCTGCTTCTAAGCTACACTCATTTATGAAGAAGGTAGTATATCTTACTTTAAAAGCTGTTTTCTGAAGGATAATTTACATGTTTAAAAGTTGAAATTTTTTTCTTCAAGAAGTCTTCTAGTCAAAGACCCACCTTTTTTTTTTTGAAGGGAGAATGTTCTCTGTTGTAACGTTACTGGAATTGCTCTTTCAAGGTTGACCTTACACAGCTTCCTTATTTGCAAAGAGATGTAAGCAGTATTCCCTGAACATAACACAACCTTGATTTCTTATCTTTCCATGCTTTAATTTCCCGTTAGGAAAAATATTTTACTTTATCTCTGCTATTGAAAGTTCTATCCACTATATTTTTGTTGCCACATTATTTAGTCTTTCCCACATAGTATTCATTTCTCCTTTATGTAAGTAGAGATGAGTTCTTACTTGTAACTCTAGTGCTTATTATAGTATAACATAGTATATTATAACATAACAATTAAAATCCTGCATAGTCATCTGTTTAATTCTCTGAACACCACGTCACATGGTCTTACTTTCCCCAAAACTCTGGCATTTACTTGTACAGAAAATTTACTCAGGCTTTAGAACTATTTTTTTTTTCCTCATTCGGATTTGGTGGAATTTGAAATAACTCTTTTGGTCATTTTCCAGTGCCCATGTGCCCATGTGCACATGCATACACACACACACATACACAGTTTTACAAGTTCTTTCAACATCTGAAACAATCAACAGTAGTAAATATGGCCTAATTAAGGCCTGCAAAACACAAGATCAGCCTGGGAGTTCCTGAAGTTGGCAGAAGGAAAAGGACCATGGGAGACTAGAAAAGGAATTGCATTGTGCAAAGCCTGTGATTGTTGCACACTGCTATTACTCATAGCCCACTGACTATTACTCAGTCGCATGTAATTTGCTGAATACAGGGAAGATAGAAAACAGGCAGACATCCAGTGACAACTCTTTGTTGTGGAAGAGGTGCACAGATTTCTGATGGACAGTCAGCCAGCTTAGCCACATGGTCAGTCAGTTATTCCTGGATAATGGCTGGGGCCAAGGAAGGTCCAAATGCTGATTGATTATTTTATTTGAAGAACTACTACTATGGATTTATTCCAGGTGTTTTCTGCAGTCTATATATTTAAATGCATGTGATGATGTTGTAGACAGTGAACTTCTCCTTGTATCTCGTAAGGTGGAAATTTACAGAACAGTGGGTAAATAACCTCATGAAATCTATTTACATAACATTTGTTTATATGGATTAATGTATTATGAATTGAAAAATAAACAGACACCTCAAAAATTATATCTTGGGC
>NW_017731801.1:106329-109360 GCF_001890085.2 Hipposideros armiger | reverse complement strand
CCTACAGAATTGTAAAATGATAGATTTCTGTTGTTTTAAGCCACCAAGTTTGTGGCAATTTGTTATAGCGCAATAGAAAATTTGTACAATGTCATATGTCATTTAGTTCTCCACAAGGGGAATCAGATACAATCGTTATCTTTATTTTATAGACGAGAAAACTGACCTTTAGAATGGTTAACTGACTTAATTCAAGTCACCTAGTTAGTGAGAAAGAAAGCTGGAATAAAACTTCCACATTTTTCTCTGGACAAGATAGTTTTAATCAACACCCACAGAACAAAGTTCTACAAGGAGAGAATAGGGAAGAAACTGACAGATTTATAATTATGTAAGATAATGGCTGAGAAATTTCCAGAATTAGAAAAATATATGAATTCTCAAATTGAAGCAGCATCCCAAATCTTATAAAGAATAAAGAAAAACAAATTCAGTTAGATACATAATACTAAATCTCCATTAAAAAAAGAAAATCTTAAAATTACTAGAAAGAAAATTATAGATATCATAAATCAAGGAACGACTAAACAATAGATAATAGACTTCTTATCAGCAACCACATAGACCGGAAAGTATTCAACTTAATCATACAAAGGACTGAAGAGAGAAAATCAAACCAAACTAAAACAAAACAAATGCAACTCCATGGATTAGCCCCCTCTAGCCAGCTAATTTATTATTTAAGATTAAGAGCAAAATAAAGATAATTATAGACTGTTAAATAATGAGTAATTATGTGGTTGAAAATAAAATGGTATTAAGATATAGGCAAAAGGACATGGCACACAGGAATAGACAATTAAGAGTTAAAGCACCTCAGATTTGTGGATTATGTTGGAAGAGGCTAGAGCTAATATTTATCATTTGTTTTATATATTGAAGTATCTCCTAAATAATAGAAATACCCTGTATAAACTCCGGACCAAGGAGATAAAAAGTTGAACAGAAAGGGGAATTAAATAACATTTTATTAATCCAGTAGAGACATGAGAAAACAAACAAAAACATGACAAAAAACTCAGTCATTTGGTAGACTTAAAATTGTGGCAAGATTCTAGAATAAGATTAACTAGACTTCTTGTATTCAAGCAGCTAAAAATACTAAATAAAATAAAAATTACTTCAACGGCCAAGTGGAGATCAAAGCAAATAACAGGTAATATCCAGGCTTATAAAAGCAAGATGAAACTGAAAATTAGAGCAGTAAACACAGGGTCTGATGCGTGGCAGTAGCTGCCATTAAGATATTAGAGAAGGGGACAACGGCAGTTTCTTGTAACCTAAATCATAATAACACAGGGAAAGCAAATGAGGCCTCAGACTCTACAAAGCAGTATGTTTAAGACACCTACATAGACATGAAGGGCTGCATAGTGAGGGAAAGGTATAGACTGAAAAATGAATAAATAGAGAAATAAACAAAAAAATAAATAATACCCATTAGCAAAAATGAGGAAACATGTCTCAATATATAGTCCTAGGAGGTAAAAAATCACCCTGAGAAAAGAAAACCTGGTTCGACAACTTGTATTATTTCAAGACTCAAACTCCAGAAAAAGCAAAAATCTTTTCTCTGAATGGCCAATTGTATGAAATTTTCTCTCCTGACAGAAATCTTTGGTGTTTATATAAATCTAATGTTACAAAATAACTACAAGACAAAATTATTTTCTTCTTCTTTTTACCAAAGATGACCATTTAAAAAAGACAAACTTCATATTTGATTATAAAATTAAAAAAAAATGAAAATGAGAATCAAAACTTGAAACATTTCAATCAATCATTCCTTGAAATATNTGCTATATATGACATGTTTGTGTTCCCCCAAATTCATATGTTAAATTCCTAATCCTCAAGACAATGGAATTAGGGGGTCGAGACAATGGAATTAGGGGGTCGAGCCATTGGGAGTTGATCAGGTCATGAGGGTGGAGCCCTCATAAACGGGGGATGGCGGCCTTATAGGACAGGTCTGCGAGAAGCACTTCCTCACCACTTCCGGCCATGTGAGAAGGCTACAACAAGAAGCTGGCTGTCTGCAACTTGGAAGGAAGTCCTCCCCAGAACCTGACCATGCTAACGGATTCCCTGATCTTGGATTTCTTGCCTCCAGAATCACCGGTGACCAATACATTTCTGCTGTTTATAACACATCCAGGCTAAATAGCAGCCCAAACCACCTAAGATGTTATTGTTAAAACATTAATACTAATCACTTATCTCACCGATAAAATAGTAAATTATGTTAATGAACAGCATTACACTTGTTCACATACATGATAAAATAACTCTGCATAATGCAAGGTGCTTTGTTAATAAATTATTTCAGTATACTTCTTTACTGAAGCAATGTAAAAAAAAACGGTAGAAAAACCTCAGCTCCTATGTAATAAGAATGACAGAATGCCCTATGAATCTGATTTGTGAGAACTAACTAAATATAGTAACCTTGAGAAGAGGGTAAAACACAAATTGAAATGCCAGATAATCTAAATTCAAGAGCGTTTTAGGTCATGCTTTCCTATAAATCATGGCTTGTTTCCTTCTAAATCTAACAGTAGACGGACACTGCTAGGTATTTTTCCTAATTGAAATATACACACTAATTAATAGTGTCTGGGGATCTAAGGATTCAAAAATATTTCAGCTCGTGCCATTCCTGTGGAAAAGATGTACACTGCAGGCTGTGAGGCAACATACCAAGCACAGCATTTCCCTCGCTCCCACAGGCTTGTTAGAGTCTAATAGCCTGGACTGAGAATTACACCATCGGTCTTCCTAGTCCTCAGACCTTCCCAGGCAGGTTGGGAACGCCTCACTGGCTCCTCTGAGTTTCTACCTTGCTGACTTCAGATCTTGGCTTTCTTCAGCCTCTGTAACCACATGAGCCAATTCCTTATCATTATTTCACATATAATAGGAGTTTCTTGTAGTCTGATTTCATTTTTGTTATTTATCTTTTTTAGTCTATCTAAAGTATTTTGGTTTATGAATATTTTTGTAGCATTTCAAAATGCTCTGAATCAAATTC
>NW_017731801.1:101934-103542 GCF_001890085.2 Hipposideros armiger | reverse complement strand
CTTCAATTTCACATCTGTAAAGTAAGGATAAATATTATACAGAAAACACTTATTACAAAACTGGGACACAGTAAGAGCTCTTAGGCTTGTGTCAAACTTAAATAAAATTATATTTGAGCCTTGGTAAAATCTTAGACACCTAACGGCTTTTTATATTTACAAATGCCTAGGATAGCATTTCTCAAAATATGGTCTGTAGACTCCTGGGAGTCCCCAAGACCAGGTGGTTCATCAGGTTAAAACTATTTTCATAATAGCACTAAGATACTGTTTGTCTTTTCTATTTTTTTTCTCTCATACTTGTACAATGGAGATTCCCAGAGGTGATATAATATGTGATATCATCACTCTGGAAACTGTTGGAATGTTTACTTGTATATTATTGTATTTCAAATATTTCTCAGATTTAACTTCAAATATGGTAAATATTAATAGATATAATCCACATAGGCAAAAGCTCTTGCATTCCCCAATAATTTAAAAGCACATGTATTAGAGAAATGGCCACTTGAAACCTACAGAACTTTACTAACCAATGTAACCCCAATAAATTTAATAAAGATTAGAAAAAAAACACACCTTGATTTAAATAAATAAATAAATAAATAAATAAATAAATAAATAAATAAAAGCATAACGCTGTCCTGAGAAAAATTTGAAAACTGCCGGTCTAGAGCTATACTGAGTTTCAGTATATAGTGTATAGTATATAGTGTATAGTATTTTACACTATAATGGTCTCAGGAAAAAAAAAAAAGCTAAATGACTGCAATCTTCCTATTCTTAAAGATCGAAAACAAACACTTAGACTAGGCAAAGAAAGTGTGTCTAAAACACCATCCAGGATAGCATTTACTTTTTGAACTAGTGCAGCCTAAGTCTGGTCCTCACTCTTGCTTTTATAGAAACTGATGTTTTCAGTAGATCCAGCGCTAGACAGTGTTTGTTGGTCAGACAAATGTATCTATGTAAAAATGTACATAAAAGAGAATAAATCAAAATGTCAATTTTTATGTGAACTACAATGGTCATCCCTGCCCATTAACTGTGCCATTTATCTGAGGAGTTCCTTTTTCTACATTCAGGAACGTGGAAAGATAATCATAGCGATGCCATTAATCTAAAATGCATAGGGTTAGAGCAAAATGATTTAAGACATATTTTGATATACTTCACTCAAGCCATGGTAAAACTTTTGGAAATATCACTGGCTCCAGGCAAAATATAACCTTTTAATAATTGTCATGTTCTTTAAATTAAATTTTTCTCTCCTCATATAAGAGCCAACCCTGCATTGTTTAAGCAAATAACATTTTAGTGAAAGAATACCAGATAATTCACAGCCATCTATGGAAAGACAGGAGAAACCGAATTAACATAAGTTTGAAACACAAGGGAAGGTATGGTGCCAGAAACACAGTCACTATGGATACAAACAGCCTGGTTAAGATACTACTGCCAGAGAAGACAGGATGTTGCCTCTGGTAATAGTATCTTCTCCACCATGACTAAGCCCTAAAATATCCGTGTTCTTTTGTGCCATTCATTCCAAATTCCAAATTCCAAATTCCAAATGGGGGCTTCAGATTGACTAAGTGCAATTTACAT
>NW_017731801.1:94399-95384 GCF_001890085.2 Hipposideros armiger | reverse complement strand
CTGGCACCTTGCTATCTTCTCATACCCATCTGAAATCAGGGGTCTTATTTCGACTATAGAATCTTACATTAGAAGGCAAAGTGACACAGCAGAGACATTTAAGCATTTTTCAAAGATGCTGCTCTCTTCTCACCAGTTGGGAGAAAAGAACCAATGTAGCAGGCCTGAAACCGCTTTCCTTAGAAAGACCTACTTGTAAGGTTGGAACTTCGCTGGCTTCTGGTGACCCGAATCTTCAAAGGGTTCTCACAATTCCTAGACTGATAAACAAGGCTCACTGTCTAGATGGTATGTATAAACAACACGGTTTAGGCTAAACACCTGCTTTACTTTTGGAATCTAAAATGTTGGTAGTGGCTTAAAAAAAAAAAAAAGTGCCTATATGTCCAGGTCCCAGGAAAAACACGGGGCATTGGATCTCTAATGCGCTTCCCTGGTAGACAGCATTTCACATGTGTTGTCGTAACCCCTTGCTAGAGGAATTAAACACAGGCCCTGTAACTCCAATGGGAGAGCACTCTTGGAAGGTTGAGCTCCGTTTCCCCTGGACTTTCCCACTTGCTGATTTGCTTTGCATCCATTTGTGTTAATAAATCACAGCTGTGAAGAAAACTACATGCTGAATCCTCCCAGTAACTTACTGAATCTGGGAACGGTCTTGGGCAATCCCTACACACCAATATATTTCTTCAGGCTTTGATAGAGAAATTGTTTATAGGATCCTCCAGGATGGGAGGAATAGTAGAAGGAGTGTAGGTGAGTTACATATTTAAAGTGTACTACATCTTTTCTATTTCCTGAAATCATTGGATTCATTTTCCAAAACAAAACCAAGGAAATTTTGGAACCTCACCTTCATTTACTGCAGAGTCCAATGTTCAGCCAAGTGTGCAAAAATTTGAACTGCTAGAGTTATCAAAACTAATCCAGAAATATATATCTCCATTAATAAATTCAGCCTGATTTGAAATTTTAGTCTTCTTTT
>NW_017731801.1:90451-91844 GCF_001890085.2 Hipposideros armiger | reverse complement strand
GACCAATTAGGTCGTCTTTCTCAAATGTGTATTTTCTTGTTCGTAGAGTGCATTGTAAAGAGCACTCTTTTTATGTATACCCTTTGAATCATTCTCAATGAGTCCCTGGAGATGTTTCTCTGAGAACATATTCATTATGAATGCAACTCTCAGCTTATTTCAGGTTAAAAATAACATTCCTAAATTCTGATATTCAATAAGCTATGTTACTTAGAATTAAGCTAGATTTTTGACAGTTTGGGGATGAAGTTTTTAGCCTGTTTTTCAAAAATGTTTTGTACCACCTTGCAATTTCTGAATGATATTTATTTGTGGAACATACTCCAATCTGTAACAGTTTCTCCTCACTTAACTGCTGTACAGATCAGTCAGGTTTCAGTTTAAGTGGTATTTCTGGACAGGGACTGTTTCCCTCTTCTTCCCCTGATCATAGCACATCGCTATGTCAAGGCGTCTGTTTGAAAATTACTCATTTTAATCAGCCTTACACACTACTGGAAAAGTATTTGAATCTTCTATAAAAAACAGAAAATAAACTGCGATATCACTTCCAATATCCCTGATATCCACGTTGCTAAATTCACTTACAATCCAGTTTGTTTATTTCTTCTTTAAAACTTAGTGGATGCTCATGGGGAATACAGTCAATAATATTGTAGAAACTATGTATTGTGTCAGATGGGTACTAGACTTATTGGGGGTATCACTTCATAAATTATATAAATGTCTAACAACTATGCTGCACACCTCAAACTAATATAAAACTGAATGTCAACTATAATAAAAAAATAGTCATGGGGATATAAAGTACAACATAGGAAATATAGTGAATAATATTGTAATAACTATGTACTATGTAATAACTTTAATAACTATGTCAGATGGGTAATAGACTTACGAGAGTTATCACTTTGTGAGGTATATGTTGTTTTGTACACCTGAAACTAAAAAACTAACAAAAAAAAACAAAAAACAAAAAAAAAACACAGTAGTGCTCAATACTAAGCCATGGAAAAGTCATGACGTATTTTGTCTATGTTTTTCAAAGGTCACTTATTTATATAAAGAACAAAGCTCAATCAATGATATCTTGCTGTTTTGTTCGATAACCTTTTGCCATCTTTCAGTGAGCCTCATAATTCCTCATTCATAGAAGGACCTGTCTTTATTTGTGAAAAATGGAACAAGGTGCTGATTTACAGCCTCATCTGAATTGAACATTATATCACACAAGGAGTTTTGAAGACAGCAAGACAAGTGAAAGTCTGACGGTGCAAAGTCAGGCGAGTATGGTGGGTGTGGCAACACATCCCATCCAAGCTCCAGTAATTTTTGACGGGTGATCAAACTTGTGTGTGGTCTCGCATTGTCAAGATGGAACACAACTCCTTTA
>NW_017731801.1:83943-86021 GCF_001890085.2 Hipposideros armiger | reverse complement strand
CTCTATATTACTGCAAGTTTCCTGGTACACATGTGCAGAAGGTCCATTAGGGTGTCTGGGGCCAAGTAGGAGTGGACTTGCTGATTGTTGGATATGCATTTACTCACCTATACTAGGCCAAATTGTTTTCCACAGTATATAACAATATATACTCCTATCAGTAGTCAACATGATTTTTCAAAATAAATAACTATATTTTAAAAGGGTTATATTTAAGATTAGAATTTTTCATATCATTCTAGGCTTGGATTAAATAGACTACAGGTCACACTAGCATTTTTTTCTTTTTCTTTTTCTTTAACTTAAACTCACAAAAGGACATAAAACACTGATCTTATTCAGACAGGCATACCTTCTAGTGGGTATCAGTGCTTACCATTTCCCTTGTATATTAAGACCTATGAGCTTCCATTAGAGCAAGACTGGGGTTTGAAGTTTCCTAGGTTGAACTCATCTCCTTTAGCAGGATAAGTAAGCTGCAGCCCTTGCACTGAATAGAGCAACTCCTTTTTTGGTTAAGGGTAAGTTACAAAAAAAGTGAAGACTTATGCTAAAGAAGTAAATATATTGAGTGGTCTAGCCATGGGCATCATCACTGACCACGAGCTTATACAGCAAATGATGCCCCTGCAGGAAGATTTCGTCTCTCCCAAAGAGAATGGGTTAATTTTCAATGGAAGTTACTGACTCAGTGACTAGTGGTAACATATCAGAGATGGGGATCTTCAGATCACCTTTGGCATCTGGCCCAAACCCAGTAATAGTTCCCATGTACTGGAGTACGAACAGACAATGAATGAGTCCAGTGCCGGTTAATTCATATGGGGACTGGGAGACAGCATGGGGCAGAACACCTGAGCTACAGGCATAAGGATGTCTCTGCTCTTAGAGCACCAGGCATCAGCTATATTAACCTAGAAAGAATAGCTTTTGTGCAGATGAACAAGTTCCCTAGGCTTGGGTCAGAGATGTATGATCATCGCAGTCTACATGATTTTGAGCCTCCATCACAGGTATAATAAGAAATTCAACACATCCATTCCTCAAATTGCTGCCAGATTATTTCCATGATCATTTTTGATACTTGACCCTATTGTTTCCATCTCTGTTCATTTGCCTTTGCTCCTTATCAATCCAAAAAGTGAAGCCAATCAATATTATATTAGTTTTGCATCCCACAGAGCAGCAACTATAGTTACACACAAATCGTTCAGGCCAAACTTCACATTTCCAAAACTACATTCTGGCACTCTGTCTAAAAATAAAGAAGTTACTGTGGGTTCCCTTTTCCCAGAACAGAACAATGTAAAAAAAAAATAACATTAACTGTGGAGGCCCCTTGGGACTGGGCTCTAGGGAACACAGGACACCTAGTGGACATACCTCTGCATCTATTGACAAAAAAAAAATCACAAAGAACAAAAACATATATATATATATATATGGTCTTCAGAAAAGTCATGATGCATGTTTGCAACAGATGGCACTAGTTCATTTTTGGAAGTACTACAGTCATTCACATCTAAGTTATTGCTATGTCATTTGACAGCTGACAGTTCTAGCTTTACTCTAAAAAAAATTGAGCGATTTAGTTGAGTTTTGGAGATTTCACAACAAGTTGAAGATGGAAGACCAAACTGCATTTTTGCTGCTTTTTACTGTTTTACTTCCATAAAGGGAAGAATGCGCGTCAAGCTTGTCAAAAGTTGCATAAAGTTTACGGTGACAGTGCTCTGCAAGAACATCAGTGCCAACGATGGTTCACAAAATTCTGTGCTGGTGATTTTGATCTCAACAACGCTCCTCTGTCAGGGAGGCCCACCGAGGTTGATGACGACAAAATAAAGGCATTGATCGAGTCAAATCCATGTTACACAACACAAGAGATTGAAGATACATTGAACATCCATAATTCAAGTGTTCACGACCACCTAAAGAAGCTAGGATACGTAAGCAAGCTCGATATTTGGGTGCCGCATGAACTCAAAGAAGTTCATTTGATGGCGTGTATAAACATCTGCGATATGCTCATTAAACGTGAGGAAAACAATCCTTTTTTGAAGCGACTGAAAACTGGT
>NW_017731801.1:74330-82103 GCF_001890085.2 Hipposideros armiger | reverse complement strand
CCAAAACTCATTTATTAAACATATCTTTTTCCCCAATTGAGATATTATCCCTAAGATATACAAAATCTCCACTTATGACTCCAAATATTGATATCTTTGTGATAGTATTTTTTTAAAAAACAGTGGCATGAAATGCATTTCCCTTTATTATTTTTATTTGTTTGCTTTTCAGATTTAGAAGAATCTTTCTTAATTCAAATTTTGCACTGTGCTTTAAAATTCAGGTTTTTGCACAGACAGTTATTGCCAGGTATCTGATCTTTCCTTGCTAATATAAATGGAATCTTTTCTCTATGATGTTTTCTAAGGAGTGGTTACTGAAATATGTCGCACCAAGTGTTTTCATACTTAATTTTGTACTATGTTAGCGCTCTAAATTAATATGTATTTGTACAAATTTTAGCTTATTGTACTTGATTTTTCTGAGCATAAAATCAGATCACATGAAAGCAGTAATATTTTTATCCACTCTTTACAGTTTATGTGTTTCCAATTTCTTTATCTTCTCTAATTGCATTGTATATCACTCTGAGTACAATGTTAAGTAATATAGGACAAATCCCTATTTTATTAATTATTAAGTGTTAACTCCACACCTATTGAACACATACATTTCATTGACTGCCACTATGGAAAGGCTCATCAGAAACTTCTGTTACATACATTAATATGATGAATTATATTATCCATAATCACGATGCCTTATTTAATATTCTGCTGGATTTTATTTACTAAAAATTAACAATGAGGACTTACTAGTTATAAATGAGTTTGGTCCTTAGTTTCTTTCTTTGTAATTATCTTGGTGTTTTTATTATATTTTCATAAAACAAGAATTAGTAAGTTTGTTGTTCATTTGTTTTACCTAAAATTTTGATACTGTTTAAATAGTGTTGGAATTATCTAACAGAATTTTGTGTCAGAATTCTTCTTAAAATCATATGAGCCAAATACATTTGGGAAAGGGTTGTTATATCTTTATTCCATGGGAATCATTCTATTTAGATTATCTTCCTCTTCTAGAATTAGTTTTGAAAAATTACACTTTCTGAAAATAAATTATATCTGGGTTCCCAAAAGTATTTGTAGGGAGCTGTGCAAGATGGTTTCTTATATGTATTTTAATTTTATTTTCTGTCTTTATAGTTTATTTCCATTATTATTTATTTTGCATATTTGTTCTTTTCCTGTTTTCTCCAGATTTATTTTAGTTAGTAATTTAGCTATTATATTGTTTTTTTCCAAAGAACCTGATTTTTTTTATGTTATACTGTTTTTGTAATTCATTTTTTGTTACTTTAATCTTTATTATGTCTTGCTTTCTACTCCCACTTTATTTTGTTCTTCATTTACTAAGTTTTGATTAGTTTAATTCATTTATTTTCCTTTTTTATCACTTATGCATGTATATAATTAATTTTCCTTTGAGAGTTGTTTTAGCTGTACATTGTAGGCATTCTAATATGTAAGGCTTTCATTACTGTTAGTTATATTCTAGATAAAATGCAGTTTCATTTTAGGNATTTCTTTAATACACTAAACAGTTAGTTTTGAGATTTTTGTAGCAATGTGAATAAAAAAACATGAGCATTATAAATCATTCTTTTCATTAGAAAGAGAAATAAATTCTGAATACACAGACTCTTTCTGCTGAGGTCTATAATAATGGCAACTATATCAGTCCACTGTCTATTTATGATTTAAGGGAATGGTTGTGTAACATTTCAATATAAATTATATATGTTGATGGAGATAAAGTTT
This sequence comes from Hipposideros armiger, assembly GCF_001890085.2. Classification (NCBI taxonomy): domain Eukaryota; kingdom Metazoa; phylum Chordata; class Mammalia; order Chiroptera; family Hipposideridae; genus Hipposideros; species Hipposideros armiger. The sequence goes on along the minus strand of NW_017731801.1, from coordinate 80,342 downwards.
TATTTCATAATATATTCCCATTTATATGGCAAATATACAGAATATATAAATATATAAATATATAAAAAATATAAAATTAGATTCCACTACAATCTTTTAGAGCTCACCAAATTCTGTCACCAAATTTGTTCTCATCAGATTTTACAACTAACCTATGTTGTTGGCAGAGCAGATACTATTGCTTCCATTTACCTAATACTCAGAGATATTAAATAACTAGGTTAACACAACAAAAATAAAGCCACATGTCTCATCCTCCAATTCAGAATCTATCATTCTCTCTTCCTTTTAATTTCCACAGCCTTCTCTTTTTAGAACAACCAAAAAATAACAATTTGGGGGAAAAACAGTAAGTGAAATAAACTTTTTGCAGTACATTCTTCCAACGGTTCTAAGTATTGGGTTGTTGGAAAAGTTATGACGCATTTTTGTAATGAAAAACAGAAAAAATACGTCATGACTTTTCCGACAACCCAATAGTATGTCTTTTCTTACAATTCTACCTTTCACATTTGTTGCTGCACATTTTCAACTAGGCTTTTGGATCAAAGAGGATCTAATCTGGTTAAATACAAATTATTTATCTTTGCAACTGCAGGATGAAGTTGGCAGGACTGGCAAACAGAAAAGTCCCCTCCAGGCAAATCTATTCAGCCATCTAAAAATAAAGCAGGACCCAGTGTCCCAAAATAGCACTGAAGATATACTGTTGAGCAAGTGTCCTTGCCATGCTCTCAATTCATGAGATACAATGTCACATATGTAAACAGAGTCACCATTTGTATTCCTCAAGACAAAGTTTGTCTAATGTCTTTTTTAAAGCTCTTAAACACTGTGTAATGCCACCTTTTAGAGGGCAGAGGGGAGAATGTTTTGTGTTCATGATTGGAAAGGATAATTTTGAATTGGAACTTGCATGATACAAATACTGATCAAGTATAATTAAACATGGTAAACTCCTTAACACCTTAGACTGCTGTGTTTCACAGTCTCAGAGCTCGCCCTTTCTGTGAATTTGCTTTACTTTTGGCCATTGCATGCTTTTTGCACAGAGTCATCATGGATTCCTTAGTTTCACTTATGTGGCTACCTCTCATGGGAGAACGATTCTCTTCCTAGTTCCTGGTCTAAACATCCTGAGAAAGGACTCTAACAGACCTGGGTTGATCCAAGGGACCACACAGAAGCAATTCACTGAGGACAGGGGAAAGGAGCAGTATTCCTAGTGGGCCTCCTGGGGTTAAATGCCTCTCTCTGGGACATGTACCTAGAGACAATACAGCAGGATCTCATAATACAGACTTCTTTATATTTTACAGCAGCAGAGCAAATTCAGGATTTTCTGAATTATGAATAATATTCAATTATGTTTATGAAAATAAATCTAAGTTTTATTAAAAAATTTAAAATTCACACAACAAAACTAAGAATATTTACAAGAAACTGATAATAAGTTATTTAATTAAAAATAATCATTGACTTCATATCATTAATAAAGTTCATATACAGAAAAAATATGGTTTTAATATTAAATTTCTAATTATATATATTCTTATTTCATATTAACATAGGAATGTATTGCATTATTTCCCAAAATAACTGGTAGTGTAGAATAATTCGGCTGGCATATGCCCATTTTCAGAACTCTTGAGAATATCTGAAATATGTGATCAGTATTGAGTCCAAGTTATACTGTTTATTTAACATCAAATGTTATACAAAGAGCCAATAAGAAGTATGTGGAGTGACCAGAAATACAAGAAATTCCTGAGATGCCTTAATCTGCAGAATTCATTTGCTCACAGGTAAACATCTGTCTAGAATAGACAATGCAATTTTATGATTTTCTCACTGAAAGGGGCCTAAAACTTCACTTTCTTATTGTGCTCACGCACAACCCTACTAATAAATAGTATACTTTTCCACTGGATTAACCATAGATACAACATTCATGAGAATTAAGGTTAGTCCAAAACATGTTTCCGATCTCCTTCAACATAATTATTATCTCCTTGTTATTTTTTAGGAAAAGCATATAATCTTGCAATCATGCCCTATCATGCTGTCTCTCTATCATTTGCTTAATCTGCTACAGGGAGGGAACTTCATTTCATTTCTGGTGGTCACTCTAGCTTTCCTTTCCTTTAATCCTATTTCAGAATTTCTTCATTCACTCTCTTGACATATTTCCTTCTAGTACTGCTTAGGTTTCTCTTCCAACACTTGTTTAAATAACAATGCCACAGAAAAGGACAATAAATACCAATGCCTATCTAAAAATCAAGGGCAATAAAATGCAGTACTTATCTAAAAGTATGAGGCTGAGGTTAAGCAAATAGAAATATTTTTTCATCCCTTTCTTCCTAATTCCTTCCCTTCCTTCCTTCTTCTTTGGGAAGAATTATTAAAAAAAAAATTGCTCAACTACTTTCACTTTGGAAGACAGAATAAAGCATGCAAGTAAAAATCAAAACTTGATTCTGATTAGTAATGGATGTTACCCAGGTACTTTTATTATTTAAAATGAATGTTATCAGTATATTAAACACATTAAAAAGGGTTTCGGGTACAGACATGGTGCTTCTAAAAAACTTATTAAAACAAATGATAAATTAATCTGGCTGTCAGAAATATGGTGGATGATACATTATGATGAAAATGAAAAGGAATGCTTTGGCAATTTTTCACAGAATCTTCAATTTAGAATGAAAAATAATTCAAATAAGGTCAACTGGGAGATAGAAAGGTGAATATAAAATGCAACCCATCATTTCAAGGAGATATCCTCTGTGTTGTAAATATGATTAATATTTTGAATTTTAAAAAGAAGTACAAATTCTGATAAATATGTAAAGTTATACTATTGACAGTAAAAGACCAGCATATTTTGGTAATTATTTTTTAAATCTACCAAGGAAGGGGGATGGAATGAGAAATGCCCTAATGCTAAGTAAAAAGTTTTAGATGGAAAGTGTAGAAAATATCAGGATAAGAGATGAAAGAAAGGAATTACAGAAAATATAGAGAGAGGGTTGGGGATGGTGTCTCAGAAAGTAGACAGCACTGCAGTGGAAATAAATGGTTCTGAGCATACTTAAGTCATCAAATCTCTTAAAGCATTAATTCCCCTCTTTTTCAGATGGGAATAAAACTACATGTGTGGACACTATTTATCATTTGGGTTCTGTGTTGGCTCCTAAAGAGTCCTTCCTGCCCTTGTCTTCCTCTCTTGCAAGGATTAAATGATAGTCTTGTCACCAAATATGAAGTATTCATAGAGCAGAGTTGTTCTGTTAGGCTGGCAGGCTAAGACTCAAACCAAATTCAAACTCCATTTCCACCATTTACTAGCCATTTATTTAATTTCCTAAACAGTGTCTGAGGCAGTAAGAATTATTTACCTATTGCCTGTGAAGCAAGTGAGAAAACTTTTGAATTATGTGCACAATAATTTACCCTCAGTCTGGGTTTGGTAGCATTTAGTATCTGTCAGGAACAAAACTAATTTCTCTTACTGCCCTTGGTACCTACGATTTCACACTCAAAATGGAGAGTTTGAAAAAGGAGAGAGACGCGTTCCATGCCATTATTCATTTCAATTAGAATTGCTGCTATTCTTTGAACCTGAAGCCACACGGTATTTGTTATTGCAATTCCAGTTAAGTTTATTGAATGAGGTTTTTCTGGAGTGGAATACTTTTGCCATATGGTAACACCTTTTTTTAATAGAAAGTATAATCAACTCTAACAAATCCTGAGAAAATGTTTAAGGGTTTATTTCATGTCTTTTAACATTATAAATTAATCTGTGCACACACAATACTATTATAAATAGCTAGCTAGAGCAAAGACCATCCACCCAACACCTGATTAATAAATTTACATTAACGTTAGCAATATTTAAGCTCATTCTGGGCCCCTACCTTATTCTATCCACTTCCCAGCCCACCNTCAAATGACAGCAATAACATAGATGTGAATGACTGTAGTACTTCCAAAAATGAACTAGTGCCATCTGTTGCAAACATGCGTCATGACTTTTCTGACAACCCATTATTTATTCAACTTTCTCTTTTGTTCTTTCAACAAGTTTTAAAATATTTTTTATGGTTCTCCAGACACTTTGATTACTTTAATTACTTTTGACAATCTTCTTCTAAGATTACTATTTCATTTTATTATTCCTACTTAATGAGAATTGGGCTCAAGTTGATCTTTCTGACAAATATTATTTGATGGCCTTCATTGAACTATAGGCTGTGATATGTGCTGTGTGTGACACTGGTCAGCAATACAGATAGAGATGCAATCTTGGATTCACACTGTACAAGTCACCTAGAAGGTGACATGAAGATGAATAAACCTCAGATGCACTAAGAGGTAGTGGTGAGAGTATATAGTTTCTAGGCAGCACATACAAGCCACAGCATGCCAAAGTAGAGGAATTGAGGAACTGTCAGGGAAAAATAAAACAAAAACTATAGTTCTTCAAAACCAAGGACTTTACTCCCTGGTCTCTTTCAGATGTTGTGCAGTGCTTTGCACATTCAACAAATAATGTGAGGCTCTTTCGTTTTGGCTGTCAACATGCCATCTAGACTAGGGAGGACCCAGAAACTTTGGGGCCACATGAGCCACGGCCATGGCCGCATTGCTTTGTATTCCCACAGGCGAGAACCAGAAGCATCCAGGAGGCCAAGGTACCACTGGCAGCATGCATCACCACAAGATCAACTGTGACAAATATCACCCAGGTTACTTTGGGAAAGTTGGTATGAAGTATTACCACTTAAAGAGGAACTGGAGCTTCTGCCCAACTGTCAACCTAGATAAACTGTGGACCTTGGTCAGCGAGCAGACATAGGTAAATGCTGCCAAAAATAAGACTGGAGCTGCTCCTATCGCTGATGTGGTGTGATCGGGCTACTACAAAGCTCTGGGGAAGGGAATGCTCCCAAAGCAGCCCGTCATCTGAACGCCAAATTCCTCCGCAGAAGAGCTGAGGAGAAGATTAAGGGTGTTGGAGGGGCCTGTGTCCTGGTAGCCTGAAGCCACATGGAAGGAAGTTCATTAAATGCTCAGGTGTGTCTTTCTCTTCAAAAAATAAAAATAAATAAATAATAATAAATAATAATAATGAGAAGTGATTAACAGGTAAGAAAAAATTTTGAGTAGTTTTGATTTCCTACATAATAGTCCAAAAACTTTTGAGAATTGTGAAATTAAACAGATTTATATATTTTTGTTGTTGTTGAATCATCTTTTACAATACCTAAAAATAAATGTAAAATCTCAACAAGTCAGTCCTAAAAAATATGGATGATTAAAATACTNGTAAATCAGCACCTTGTTCCATTTTTCGTAAATAAAGACAGGTCCTTCTATGAATGAGGAATTATGACGCTCACTGAAAGATGGCAAAAGAGTATCAAAAAAAATGGGCAATATATCATTGATTGATCTTTGTTCTTTATATAAATAAATGACCTCTGAAAAACAGACAAAATGTGTCATGACTTTTCCAAAGATAGATAGATAGATAGATAGATAGATAGATAGATAGATAGATAGATAGATAGATAGATAGCTATCCCTTTAATTCCTGAAATTTAAGGAGGACTCTCTTTCCCATTAGTAAATTAAGGTAACGGTAGCTATAAAATATTTGTTAACTGATTACTGTTTCACTTTTTCAGTAAATAATGTATTCATATGATTAAACACCAAAAGGCTTAAAGAAAATTGGCCATGGAAAGTCTTTCTCACTTCCGCTCTAAGCAAGTCTTATGACCCATTATTGGATTTGCATGTATACTGTTGGAAATATGTTAATGAACAAATAAGCAAATTAAAGATAGCGTTTTTTTCTCTTTACCCATAAATGAAAACTCACTCTTATGCACACTACCTTGTTACCAAATAAATGTTGGAAAACTTCATATCAATTAAAAAACATGCCCTCCTGTCCTCTCTATCACTTTTATTGTAACCCATTTGATAGAGTAAAAGTAT
>NW_017731801.1:69647-71465 GCF_001890085.2 Hipposideros armiger | reverse complement strand
GCTGGGAGAGAAAGGTGAAGAAATTAAGAAGCATAAATTGGTAGTTACAAAATAGTTATGGTGATGTAAAATACAGTATGGGGAATATAGTCAATAATATTGTAAAAACTATGTATAGTGTCAGGTGGGTACTCAACATATTGGGGGATCACACTTCACAAAACCTATAAATGTCTAACTACTACGCTGTACACCTGAAACTAATACAAAATATTGAATGTCAACTATAATTGAAAAAAAAGAACAGTCATGGGGATGTAAAGTGCAGCATAGGGATTATAGTCATTTATATTCTAATAGCTATGTACAGTGTCAGATGGGTGATAAACTTACTGGGGTTATCACTTTGTGAAATGTATAAATGCCTAATTGCTATATTGTTTTATACACCTGAAACTAATATAATAGTGTATGTCAATGGTAATTTAAAAATAAATTTTTAAAAATTAAATAAAAAAACAAAAACAAAGCAAAAATCAAACTATTAGAATTGATTTTAGCTCTGGAAAGGACTACAACACAATAGACATATCTACGGACAGCAATGCCTGAGAGCGCTTTGGTATTCTACGTTCTTAATTCTACAAAACTCACCACCCTAATTATGTCTGATCCTGAATTATAGACGAGGGGGCTCCGAGTAGCCTGGCCTTGGTCAGGGTATAGTATTGCAGACAGCTAAGTCCACTGTTTGACAGCTGTGGAATGTAGAGGGGAGAGGGAGAGAGGGAGGAAGGGAGAGAGAGAAAGAAAGAGACAGAGACAGAGACAGAGAGACAGAGAGAGAAACCTCTCAAGGCAGTGCCCGCTCATAACCTAGGAACACCATCTGACCAAAGCAGTCAAAACTGAAGGCTTGGGTACTCTGGATTTGTAAAATATCATTACTTTCCTGATAGTGACTTTAGTTGTTTATGAATTCTTAGTATAAGGGTTTCCTGTTTCTGTTTTTCACCAATCAGCAGTTTTTATTTTTATTAGGAATATATTCAGCTAAGTGACTTGCAATGTTATTTGTTCAAGAAAAAGGTTCGATAAACCCTGAATTGTATTAAATGTAACCGACATTTTCACCAGAGTTATTATACCACTCCCCTATCCAGTGCTGTGATGCCTTTCTAAAGCTGAGGTAATTTTTGCTATGCTCCTGGGAAGCATAACCTATCCAAATATGTAGACAGGATAGATGCAAGCTTTAATTATTTGTTTCTTTAGAAAGATCCCTTATCCCTCTTGGAGGGCAAATGCAAGGGTCTTGGCTACAAGGCGGTCTGTATTGCATTTGCCTGATAGAGTTAGGGTTACCAGCCTCTCTACACGATGCACTTCTGGTGCGTCACATTTCTGCAGATAAGCCTTGGTTAAGTCTTTCCATTGATCATTCCCCACCTCCTTGTGTTCCCTTTCTGCTGGGAAAGATTTCAGTATGTCAGAACAGAATAATGCCTCCCATTTTATTTGAAGCATGAAGAAAGGAAAACAAACACTGACTGTGTAGAATGAAGGACAAAGGCTTGTCATGCACTAAGTCATCTCTCTGGCTGCTGTTTGTAAATGGCACCATAGTCAGTTATGCTCTTTGGACTTCGTAACTAAAGGACAGAACAGATGGCAAGGCTTATTTAAAATGAAAAGAGAGAAGATATTTATTTAAAAGAATTGCATTACTAAGAAGCAAGTTACATGCATCTGGGGTGGGAAGGCATTCAGTGAAGCTTGGTCTTAACTAGAGTGAGATAATGTACTACAAACTGATAAGCCCTCATATAAGTGAATTTCCATTAAGAAATCCACATTGACAGAAAAAGATTCTCCCCT
>NW_017731801.1:62700-67012 GCF_001890085.2 Hipposideros armiger | reverse complement strand
TTCCATACAATTAATTCATATTGGAATATCATTCCATAAAAAGGAATGAAGCACTGATACATGCTACAACAAGGATGTCTCTATGGGTTTAGAGACAAAAAGCGAATTGGTGGTTCCAAAGGGCCAGCGGGAAGGAAAGATTGAGGAGTAACAGCTTAATAGGTATGGGTTTTATTTGGGGACAATGAAATTGTTTTAGAGTTAGATAGAGATGGTGGTTGCACAACACTGTGACTACACTAAATGTGACTAAATTCCTTGGTTAATTTTGTTAAATGATTATATGATAACATGATTATGTTATGTGCATTTCACCTCAATTATAAAAAAAGACAACAACAAAAAAATACTCTCCTCTCCTTTGCCCCAAAAGGCAGCCACATGACAAAGCTTTTTCAGTCAATCTTTTTTTGGAACTTTATTCATTAAGTGAGAAATAAAATTATGTAAAAATGATTAGCCCTCTTTCATTACAATAGAAGTGTTTGGATGGTGATGACTTTTATTGGTATTATAATTACTGCTATGGTTCTTATTAATATAAGAATATTATTAATATTATTAATACCCCAAGGTAACAAATATATTTCTGTGCACAGAATACAGAATAAATCAATGAGGGAGAGTTTCCTAAGTTTCCAAATCTATTGATTAGGCTTATAAAGCTTTGCACTTTCAGACATGGATACAGCTGCTGCCTTCATCATCTTTCTACCACAGGCTTCCACATCATTCTATCACACTGCTTTTTATTATAAACAGTGCACTTGTAACCCCAAACTGTTCCTAAAAAATAATGAGATGCCATAATGAAAGCTAGGAGTCCTCTCCTGAGAATGCAACTTCTATAGTCCTCCCAAAAAGAAATGTCTCACTAATTTGATCCTGTATATTTCAAGTTTTTAAATTAGAGATAAAATGCTTAAGACATCAGAGTTCATTTCAGACCATTAATTTTCAAAATGTTACTAACAATATTGCTTTCTTTGAAAAGCATCCAATCTATACTATAACTTTTGCATCTGTGTCATCGATTGATTTAGGAGTTACAGTTACTCCTCATTAATCTGAAAGTTTGCCAAATTGCTCATAGTCCAATTCAAATTCTATTATCATCTTTGGTGGCTTAAAAATTCAACAGCAAATATTTAATGTGGTTTTTTACCATATAAAAGTTAAACATACTTGCTTTAATTATATAACCCAATATACACCTAAGGCTTCAAAATAAGTTTGTAATGACTCCCAAAACTCTACCTCTATTGCCTATCTCTCTCATTTTCTCACCTAGAGCACATCCCAATCTTAAAATTCACCAGGCACTGCAAAACAAACTCGATCAAACTTAAATTTTAACACATTCCCCTTCTCATAGTGAATCTTTCTCCTATCTAATCCAGTGAATAGTTTAGTGCAGCGGTTCTCAACCTTCCTAATACCACAACCCAGTTCCTCATGTTGTGGTGACCCCCAACCATAAAATTATTTTCNAACAACAACAACAACAACAAAACCCTAAGCAGTAAGTCAAGTATTTTGAAAAACAGATTAAGTTTTTTAGGCCATTAGGTACTGTATGACTGTTTAATTTTCTGTGGCAGATACATTCCTCTGACATCCCTACCCTGAAAATGGCGTTAAACTGATGAACCATCCTTCTGCTATTAAACAGGACTATAATTGATGGACATAGAGAAATTGAGATTCAGAAGTATTTCTATTTTAGATAGCTCTAGAACAGGGGTCACAGATTAAAATGCCTATAGGAGTAAAAGTGGGTATAAGACAAAAGGTACACATTTCATACTAAATACTTTGCTTTCACAGTAAATAACAATAATGTTTATTTCCACAAGGAAATAGTCTCTTCTGTTTTAGAAACATTAGCTCATCTAGATTTTTTTTTCATTTGTATACCTTTGTTAGAGACAGAAAAATAGGGAAATAGTTATTTACTCTAAGAAAACAACAAATTTTATGATGAAACATAGTTGGCATTCAGCTTCTCTATCAAGGAGACAATAAATTGACGCATACTCTGTTGACCTGGAAAATGTACATGGTGTCTACATTGTGCCCCTGCAGCTCAGCTCCAGCTGAATGGTGGCCCAATATTTCCAAACCTTCCTGTCACTTTCCCCTCTCAGTGAAGGAAATCAGATCTTTACTGAGAAGGTTTTGAGTTTTGTAATGTTGGCCTAGTTTAACATATAAAAAAAACTACATGAAAGAGAACATCCCAGCCTAAACAATACTGATCTTCAGACTAGATTGGGCAAAGAGGCAAATAGTTCCCAGGTATTATGATATTTATTTAAGTAGATATTGATAGAATCACATCACCAGAAGAAGCAAGCAAATAAGAGTTTGATTCCATGGTAGTAAAAACCTAGAAAATGCAAAATTGAATTCAGTTCAGTAAGACTACATATAAGTATCTAAATTATGAATAAATGGTGTTTTAAGCACATTCACATTCCTTTGCATAATTACAATGGACAGACTAAATAAAAATAATTAGCATGCCAAGTCTTTCTTACTTTTGCACATGGCTCTTGATCAACTTGCCTCAGCTGTCTTTAGAGTTTTCCTAGTGTGGTTTGATGTGATTAGAAAAAAATATTACATCAAGCTATTTCACATAAACCATCTGCATGAAATTCATCTAGATGTTTGTTATTTTGGTTTTGAGAGTTTTTTTAAAATATGTTTTCAGCTATTCAATAATTAGGAATTAACTGACTACTGAGTAATCACTAATCTGAAAGGTGGAACCTTTCACTGACATGGTGGCTTTAGATGTCTCATCACCTTTCTGTAGAATCTGTAAAATGGAGATAACATTAGTAATGACCTCATAGGGCTGTAAGGATTAAGTCACATAACATGTAAAACCTTTGATCATGGTCTGACATAGATAGCATTCAAACAATACTAGTTATCAATATACATTTAAAATATTATTAATTAATAAATATGTTCTGGTAGATAATGTGTAAATGAGAAGGAATTTCCAGTACACAGGACACAATTGTTCCATCACCCTCCCATTAAAAAAAAAAAATACTGACTCTCTAATAACCTAAACGCGGCAACTAAAATGACATTTTCAAAGAAAAAGTAATGAATTATATTTGATCAATGGTCTAATATAAAAACCAATCTAATAGTTGCAATAATGAAACCAAAGGCAATTAAATACTCATAATTAGAACAAGACAACACAAAGTCAGATACAGTAAATATCTGAGTATTTGTAAACCAAGGGGATCATAAATTGGCCCTTGCAACTGAGTCACAAGAGAATACAATACTGATAAAATGCTATCAGGCTATATAATTTAAAACACTAGCATTCTAATGGCATGAATTACTCCTAAAAGAGTTGCCTTTATGGTCAATGTAGTTGTCCATGCAAGAATCATGAATAATACAGAAGTTATTAATATTTATTAGGTAAGAAGTTAAGTTACTAATCAAACAAATAAACAAAAATAGAGGACTGAGGAAATTATATAATTTGTCATAGTTGACAAAGCTACAAAAATGTAAGAATAGGAACTCAAAGGTGGACCGCTTATACTGAAGAAATCATGCTCTTTTATTGCTACTTTTCCATTTAGGGAGTAAGAGATTTTTTCACTTATTAATCACTAAGAAGCAACTGTTTGAACAAACAAATGTGTAGGTGGAGAACAAGAATTTTCACATAAGTACAATATACTAATTTACCAACTGGTAAGGGATATTAGCCACTTGTTCATAGGCATTATCCAGTTGCTGGGATTATTTGTAGCACATTTAAGGTCAGACATGGAGCTGGGCATAAAACAAATGGTTTTCTATCTCAATTGTATGCTGGAATCTTAAGGTTCATTGAGAAATATTTCATTTTTAAATAGCCAAAGCATATCAAAAGTACCTCATCAGTTACATTTTACTTCAACAATAAAAAATGAAATTGCTTTCATTAACCTGATTATATTCAGGCTAATAATGACAGCCCACAGAAGGAATGTGTGAGTCTATTTCATTCAGTTATCTACAATGAGAGAACAAAGATATATGGAAATAAAAAGACAGGCCTATTGAATGGATTAAAAACTTTCTTCCACTTCTGACTAAAAAGTAGTAGCAGTTTTGCAAACTCTGCAAATTACATTGGGAATTGTTTGAGTCCACTTAGGTGTTATATTTTCTGTGCTTGTCACAGATGGGTATTTCAAAGCCTTTCCTCCTGATTCATTATAAATACATATTCTTAAAACATTCTCCTCTCTAAATAGGCCCTCATAATTCACCTTTAAGTGCT
>NW_017731801.1:16136-59190 GCF_001890085.2 Hipposideros armiger | reverse complement strand
TAAATATTTTTATTTTTTACTAAATTTATTGGGGTAACATTGGTTAATAAAATTATACAGGTTTCAAGTGTACAATTCTATAATAAATTCATCTGTTTATTGCATTGTGTATTCTCCACCTAAAGTCTAGTCTCCCTCCATCACCATATATTTGATCCCTTTTTACCCTTTTCTGCCCCCATCCCCCTTTATCTGAATGAAATTTAAAAAATATGTATTTGTATGCACCCATAGAAAATATTTGTAGAAAGTGAAAAAAAGCTTTATAATGTGGATGAATCATATTTGTTTATAGTTGGGAACGTTTACAACTGGAAACATAGTTGTAAACAAGAGAGTGAAGTTCTTTTCTTTCTGGATCTAACTTATTGACTTGTGGTAGGGAAAGCAATAAATTGTAAACCCCAAACACGCAAAAATCCTTGTAAGTGTAGTAGGGTTTATGAACGATAAAGAAATTGTAGTGATATAATAGACAGAAATTGTTTTTCTTGAGAAGGTACTTTTATTTATTTACTTATTTTTATTTTTTTTTAATAATAATCACAGGAGGCTTCTTGGAAGTGGTGTCATTGGACTAAGACTGAATGATAAAAGGGGGACAGCCTCATGATGATCCAGGAGGAAAATGTACAGGATGAGAGAACGACAGGTGAAAGGCCCTAAGATGAAGATCATTCGGCATTTTTAATGGAAGTGAGAAGGAGCTAATGTGATTAGCAAGTAGAAAATGAGACTGAGGGACACATATGTTTAGCCATAAAAGGCATTTTTTATTTTGATTTTAGTATGCTGTCCTTCAAGGAAGATGGGAAGGCGTGAAAAGTTTTAAATAATGAAATGATATAATCTGAGTTATTTTCAAAGTCCATTCTGGATGACTTAAGGCAGTTAATTATAAGGGGATGGGGTAGGTTGTAGCAAGAATAGAAGCCAGGGGAACCAATACAAAGGTGATTGTAGTCATTTGCCAAGCAACGAAAAAGGGCTAGGGAGGTAGCATTGGAACTGGAGGAGGGGACAGATTACATGGTCATTTTGAGGTAGTCTGAGTAAGAACTGCTCACAGGTTACATATGAGTTTGGTGTGGTTAACAGGAAGGAAGAATACAGACAAGTCATTTGTTTCACAATTAGATGGATGGGCATGCTGTTTACTGATATGGGAAAGAAAGACTAAGTGTAAATCACTTGGTATTTATATTAATTTGGAGAAGCTTAACATTACCCAAATGAAGACATTAGGTAGACCTATGTTATCACAAAAGAATGTTAAAATTTGTAATTTTAAATACAATACACATAGTCAGCAGATTAAAACACAAAGGTTGGAGGCAAACCTTCCTGGGGACTGCAAAAAGAAAATATCTGAGAAATATTTAGCTTATTTACGTTCAACGGGGTTTACACTGTTGTGTGGCTGAAAACTGAGAAAGCTGAAAGAAATGTATTTGGAGAAAGCTGCTGTTGTACAGTAAGCCACACCCTTTCTCCAAGGCTTAATATATTGCTCCGCAGTTAGGAAAACAAACTAAACAGGCATTGTAAGCCTTCTTGGGAAATCTACAGCCTGAGAGATGGATGGGCTTATTCTCTGCGTTGGTGGCAGAGCAAAAGGGAGTAGCTCCTGCTTTGGGATCCACCTGCACACTCAGAGGCGTCTCAGGGGGAGAACGCTTGTGTGGATCTTGTCTATCAGCTATGGGCCATATGAGAGAGTGCTATCCACGCAGGCAGACTACCTAAAGGGTGATATGAAAATTACAAGGACAAGATGCCCGTTCAATGTACGGCTGTATAATGGAGTCGGCAACTACAGGACTGGATTGAACTGGTCAATATCGAGGCTGTGTGTGTGTGTGTGTCTATGTGTCTATGTGTGTGTGTGTGTGTGTGTGTGTGTGTTAGAGAGGGTGGTGGTTCTCCAAAGTACCAATAAAATTCCCCATTTAGGAAACAGAAAGAGTTCAACAACTTCTAAACCCAGACATGGTAATAGCATTGTTCAACTCTATTAATAAACACATTCTCTGTTCCTTCTGACCCCTACATACTCCTGATTTCCCATAAACAATAAGAAAGGACAGAAATCTAATACGTTATATACTTACTAATATATAATTATATACTTAACTTGTGAGGGTCCTATTTATACGCTTATACACTAACAGGATATGCCTTCAAATAGTAAGTAATTCAGCCGGCAGCAGGACTTTGTTGGGAGGGAGGAAAGGTCCAACTTTTTCTTATTACACAGATAGAGCATTTTTTTATTACTAAATTAAGATCATGTTGACAATTTACAAGAATCGCAGAACTTTGTTTCATAAGAATAACTAGGGAAATCATGTGTTCTCACAAGCTTTCACTGTGTTACATACAAGTTGGAAGCCAAAAAGATATATTTGGCATAAAAGTGAACACGATAACTCAGAGGAGCTGAGCCTCAAAGAGGCAAAAGCACGCTGTTCTTACCTCCGTGGTTCTGAAGAGCCACAGGCTGCATCTCAGAATAGGATACAATATCAAGAATGATGTCATTTAGGACTATCTTTTCTAACTGCAGAAATATCAGCTACCCAGCCACTTTCTAGACCTTTAATAGTTTTCTTTAAATTCTGCTAAGCTTCTATTTAGAGGAAATCACTATTTCAATGGAAATGGAAGAATTATTTAGCAATAATCAGAAAGACCATGAACTACATTTTAAAAAATATTAAATGAGTCTCACTTAAAATTCAGTTTAATCTTAGCAAATATGTATAATATTGTAAGGAAGGAGAAAACCAGGTGCTGAATCCACAGGATATAATGGGGACACAGGAATAAATATTGGATTTACACACATGTAGTGCTGAAACCAGGCCTCAGTAATATTAAAGGGTGGAACTTACTAATCCTCCTAAATGGCAAGATACATATGCCTCATGTGGTTATTGTGCAGATCTGTGATTTATTCAGGCAAAGTGCCTTGTATAGTACTCAAAAAGATATTAGTTTTAATTCCTTTCATAATTTTTTGTAAAGAACTTATTTTTCCAAGCCATACTTGCTAATTACTGTATTGTTAAATATCAGGGGTGCCAAAAAAATGTATACACAAGACTTGTATTCCTCTTTTGTTATTGGTATATATTATTATAATTTTAATACCATTTTTTCCTTTCTGAAAATGCGTATACATTTTTAGGCACCCTCTGTGTATATAAACATGTATCTTAAAAACCCACTCTTTCCTTAAATCTCAAATGCAGCTTGCGCACTACTTATAAAAAGATTACTTGTCATGAAGGTATTTTCTGATTCATTTGCACTGCTATTTCTTCAAATTATTAATAGGTTTTCAAGACAGATTCCACTTCAGAGAGATTTCACTCTCACAGGCTCTGCTCCTCACCCCCAGGGCACCCTCTCCCCAAAGTCGATTGATCCATTGCACAGTTGTTACAGTTCATTAAAAGAATGAGGGATGCTGATAATTCAGCAGATGAAATTCACTGGCCTCTCTATGGCTCAGCTACCAATGTGACATTTGCCCTGTGGAACAGGGCAACATGTAAAGAAAAAAATGGTGCTTGCTTTAAGCCCTTAGGTTTGCTTTGGTACATCCTTTGTAAATCAAATCATTAAATATTGCCCAAGAGTTTCAAGTTGCTGTTGTTGTTGTAGTTGTTGGGTTGTTTGTTTGTTTGTTTGTTTGTTTCCCAGAATTATTTTGATCATCACTGTTTTACACAAGCGATATTCACTATGAGTTGTTTTTATTTTATATTTTTCTGGCAACACGATCTCTATAGTGGTAGCAACAATGGAATTGTAATACCAAGAAAGACCTTATATAAACACAAAATAATTAATACAATATGGCAGTACACTATAGAGAAAAATGCCAACAACAGGTAATTACTTAGTGTGTACAAGATAATGTGTTAAGTACTCAACTGGTAAACAAGACAGGCATAGGGTATGAAGAAGGAAAGATAGAAAGCATTACAAAGTGACACATTATCAACTTGCTATCACTTAATGACTAGGAACAGTGAGAGAGATGCTTGATCAGAAGATTTACACAGTGTACACACAGCGTTTGTCTGACTGGCCTAGGAAGGTGAACTAGTCTTTGCTGCAGTCTATGAGAGGGAATAGAGAGGGAGGGTTTTGTCTCCTCGTGCCTACTGGTCAAAATTCAACCCCTAGGGAGACGATTCTCTTTCTAGTCTGAATCCCATCATCTGGCGCCTTTGGAGACCCTCGGAATGTCAGATCCCATATTCTGTAGTGTGCTTTCATCGAATCCAGAAAGTGTGGGTAAAGCTTGAATTTCGAACTATGGAGCTGTTTAGCCAAATAGCAGGGGGTAGGGCCTGGTGTCCTCAGGGCATATAACTTGCAACTTCTTGGTGCAGATGAGAGAAACACAGCATTTTGGAGTGAAGGTGTCAATCAAGGGAAAATTAGGTGGTGCCTAAGGATTATTTCCAACAGAATGCCATAGACTTTATGCGGACAGCAGTGCAAAATGGGTCAGAGTAATTTATCAGTTAATGTTTGATAATTAGTGATTAATTAAATGAATGAGAGTCTGTGATAGAAAACTGCTTTGGGAGACATAAAAGATGGGGAAATAGAGATTAAAAAGAAAAATACAGATTAAATAAACTTTCTATAAATAATGCAGTTTTCAAATCTGCAATGTATGTCTCTACAACTGGATTTTTAAAAGAATAATTCTTCCTTAAATACTGAGAACTATGGAGAATTATAAAGAAAAAAGTATATTGTTCATTAAGATGCTGGGAAAGAAAGCAATTAATCATTGGCTAACTCAGCTAAAATAAAAGACAAATGGAATATTTGCATAGTGTTCACAATAAGGAAAGATTACATAACTTGCCTCTCCTAATCCTGTTGCATCCTTAGCTATCAAACTGGTCATTTGGTCATATCAAACTGTTCACATAAACATCGACTGGATATTTTTGAAGGTCAAGTTACCATCAACTTCTCTCCATCAAACATGTAGGAAAAAAGTGCAAGTAAAGTGTGTAATATTAAACTCCTAGTGTTATTTGGTATTTTAAGAAATTAAATAAATGAGGGCTGGCCGAGTGGCTTGTTGGTTAAGAGTTGGCTTGGGAGTACGAGCTCTGAGCAGTAGGGCTGCCGGTTCGGATCCCACATGCAGGCCAGTGACACTGCACCCTCTACAGCTAAGATGGTGAACAACAGCTCAACCTGGAGCTGGGCTGCCTTGAGTCGCCGGTGACGGTGTAGGCTGCAGTGGGGCTGCAGTGGGCTGTCGTGAACTATCATGAGTGGCCGGCAGCCAGCATGAGTGGCCTGCAGCCGACCGTGAGCGGCTGTCCAGTGGCCAGTGACCGATCTGCCTCAGCCGGGAAGAGCACAATGATAATACCAACATGGGCCAGTGAAGCAACGTCCTCCACAACTAGACTGAAGAACAAAAGGACAACAACTTGTCTGTTCCACTTTCCCGATTCCCCAACGCTGTTCCCTCCCACAATTCCCCAATAAAATCTTTTAAAAAATAAAAAAAACAAATTAATTAATTAAATAAATGATTTTGGAAGTGTGTACAACTATTCCCAAATAACAAAGCTTTTCAAACCCACGTTTTAAGTCTCCCTCTACTGTAGTGTCCTAGGAATCTGTATTTTTGAAAATGTGTTTTGCAGGGATCCTAACTCAGCAAGTCTGGCAGGAGTATGGAGATTATTGTAGGTTCATTGCATGGCTTGACTATGCCATGAGACAAAAGCTTTATTATCTACTATATTTTATATAAATTTTATATTTTATATATTGTATATATAAAATATATATGTATACACACATGTGTATGTATATATATATATATACACACACATATACATACACACATATAAACTATGTTAAATATATATTACTTTACTAAGTGTTATAAGGGCCAGGGATTTTCTTTTATTAGGTTCACAAATTATGTGTTTCTCTTATGGAAGTTACATATGTGTCACCAAAGCATATACTACACAACCGCTAATTTTCTCATCAGTAAAGTAGGTTAGCTAGAAAATACACAATTAGCTTGCAAGTATTTTCCTATGAAACTTCAACTTAAACACAAAATGATTGCACAGCTTTATAAATCTGAATTTATAAAGATACTTCCTAATGCCTGTAATATAAAGTTTAACCACTACAGCCATCTATTCAAAATCATCTAAGGTACTTCATAATGTAGAGATTACAGAAAGTATAGCTTGTTATGATGAGTGCACTACATGAGTATGGGTATACATTGACAGTTAAGACGGGAAGAAAGTTTTCATTGAAAATTTGAAAAGACTGTTGCAACCATGATGAAGATATGAGTTATAGAGACACTGAAGAAAGAGTCCAGACTGCTATGAAACTGAGATTTTCCCTGCATTTGTATACCTTTCTCCTACACAAGATATTGACATCCGTACTTCTCTATGTAGATATGGTCAGTTCAGACTTCTCTGATTGTACCTGGACACATGCACAACCTCTCAGATCTCTAGTCCTTCAGGCACTGCCTAAGATCCAGTGTTATACTTGCCATATTTAGAGCTTCAGTTAATTGGATTGGATTTTGGCTTGTGCTTCATGGTAAAGCATGATGTGTTAAGAAGTATGCAGTAGAACGGAATGGCCTACAGGGCTTAGCATAATGTTTACATTTTCCCCACTAGAAAACATAACAGTATGTTTAATCACCTTGATAAATCAAACATCACAAGGAACATTCAGGTAACCAGACATTCATTGTGCTTTTCTTTTGAGTATATAGTTTCAGCAACAGAAGTATTTCCAAATCACTTGCAACTGACAAAATTTGGTTTTAATATGCACCATTCCTCAAAGCCAAATTTTAAGATTTCTAGTGAGTTACATAGTTGAGGTCTTTGCAGATTACACTGTGTACTTAGAGCATAAGAATTCATCAGACAGCCTCAGTATTCTCATCAGAAACGGCATAAAATCATTACTCTACCTGCAGGCTCCTTAGTGGATAGACATAGAAATCTAACGGAGACCTAGGAAGATGTTTTTATTTGGCCTTGCTGTTACATATACCTTTTCATGAGGAAGCCCCATATATTTTGATGACAACAAATTATAACCCTGTTTCCCAAGTTACTTTTGTCTCTACTGAGCTTGAACTTAACCATGGTCTCGTGCAATCAGCACACGAAAACCAACGATGGCCTGTGTGCAGGACACAAAAGCCTGAAACCAACTGCCTGAGGATTTTCTAACTGCCGACACAAGTCTGCATGTGCATTTGTTACTTTTAAAAACCAGTAACAGGAAGAGTGATAATTGTGAGAAGGCAAGAAGGGAGCTATGGATGCTAATGGTATTTTTTTTATTTAAAAATAGGTTACATATAGATGTCCATGATGGGGCTTAGGATGTGTGCATTTTTCTGTATGAATACTATCAGCAATAAAAAAAAAATGTTTTTTTTAAATGACCATCTGATAGTTCCATGATGTTAAAACCAATTTCCTGAGGATTCTTAACTGTGACCATCATGCCTACATCTCAATTTCTTTTGGGTAAACAACAACAAACATAGCCTTGCTCATTTGGGGGCTTAGAATGAGCTCATGAGAGTACTAATAGTTATGTCTTTGCTACGAGAAGCTGAATTTTTCCAAAATTGTTGGTGTTATCCATTTTACCCATAAGACACTGCAGCAGCTAGTGAATGGAAAATTCTATTCAAGCTGTCAATGAGATTGTTTTACATTATTATCTTTTACATGTTGATTAACAGTAGGATATATGGATTTAGAGCCCAGGAACTAAAATATCACTATCAGAATATTTATGATACTAGTTAATACAAGGAGAACAGATGAAACTGCCAAGGGAGAAAGAGAGAGAGACAGAGAATAGAGGAGAAATTCTGTCCAGGAATACAATTTTAAGAGGTGACAAGATTTAAAGGGCAGTTGGGGAAGATAAGCCAGCATAAACTACTAAGGAGGAAGAACTATCTGAGTAAGTAAGCCATAGCAATGTGTCATCAGAGTACAGTGATGATGGCTCCAAACTGGGGGAGATCAAAAGTCTAAAATGAGGCATATGTAAAATCAACATTTAAAGTTGCTGACCTTGAACATGTCTAAAAGCTAAAAGGAAGGAGGCATAATGTGAGAATGGAAATCCAGAAGCCAGGTATAAAATATTCACTTTAATCAAAGTTACAACTTATTTAGTAGTTATTAAATGCTATATATTTTAGTCTTGTCGCCCAGTATGATTTTTACCCCAATACCACAAGAAAGGAATTAATCACTGTTTCACATATTACTACACCAAAACATCAGCCTGTGTAGTTTTCACACACCTTCCATACCATCACTCCATGCTAATTTACCTCCTGTTAATCATGAAAATTTTCCAGCAATCTTTTAATTTTATTCTGGTCTAAGGTTTAGTATGGATTTCTATAATTGTTATACTTTTTGGCATATATTGGTAGAGTTTTTTTAAGTGGGTTGTGGCCATGGTCAGTACCATTATATTTTCTTGTTTTTATGCCTCACATAAGCCTAACTACATACACAAAATTATGCAAATTAAACATTTTATTTAAACTTATTTAGGAGTAAGTTTTGTGAGCATTTATGATAAGGGAGCTAACACAAATAAGTAAATGCAACTTCACAAAGACCATTGCTTGGTTTCTAATTAAGTACAGGATTTCATTTTTGTAAATGCTTTTGAATTCTAATTTTATCTAATATTTATCTAAAATATTTTATTTACTTTTTTAATTCAAATTTATTGGGGTGGCAATGGTTAGTAAAATTACCTAGGTTTGAAGTGTACATTTCTAGCAAACATCATCTATATATCATCACATTGTGTGCTTGCCACCCAGAGTCAGTTCTCCTTCCATCACCGTACATTTAACCCTCGTTACCCTCTTCTACTATTCCTTCTTCCTCTTTTAAATGGCTCTAACTTGAAAATCCCTTGTCTGTTTGTACCTGAATCAATAGCTCTTTCTTTCATTATTTGTAATTTTTAGGGCTTTTAGTTTCATGGCTATGGGCTGAATTCCATTTTTATGAACTGAATCCAAAAATGCAGGGAGCTAAAGAATTTCATTTGTAAAAACTGAAAGAGGACGTGCAGGAGCTAATACAAATATATGGTACAATTGATTTTTAAGAAAGAAATATAAAGCCTCTGGTGGTTTCTTTTATACTGATTATGTCACTTTCTATCTTAAAATTATATAACATCTCCCTTTTGCTGAGGTCCTTAGAATGTCAAACAGGTCTTCCACAATCTTAATACTTCCAGTCTCATCTTTCATCAGATCCTCTAGGACCCTATGCTTAAGCCACACTGAACTATCTGTAGTTCCCCAAATGCCCCAGACCATTTCAAACCTTCAAAATTTGCACATTTAAAGTCTCCTTCATTATACCTGAAATGCTTTCTCTCCTTATCCACTTACTCCTCATTTTTCTTAAGCCTGTTCTTCAGTACCCTTACTAATAACCCTTTCTACACAGAACTGTCTCCCTCTCCCATTGTTCCCCAAAACATGCTGATACAGTTTCCAAGCTCTGTCTCTTTTAGATGCTACCACATCTGCTTAAGCCCCCTGCCCCTGTAACACCTTGAGCACTTTGAAGACAAGAACATGATTCACTCACCTCAGTATCGTCTGCATCTTGCATAATTCTGAATACCAGTAAAAAATTTTTTGGGTGGAATGAAGAACCCAGAAATAGAGCCACACAAATATGCTCAAATGATTTTCCACAAATATTCAAAAACAATTTAATGGAGCTTGGAGTATGGTTGGTTTGGTCAATAAATGGTGTTGAGGCAATCAGAAATTTTATATATATATATATATATATATATATATATATATATATATATATATATATATACACACACCTTGACCTAAACCCCCACAAGCTTACATGAAATTTAACTCAAAATACATCACAGACTTGAAAAGTATGAATGATCAGGGAAATGCATATTAGAATTACAATACATTACTAAACACCTATCACAATGCTTAAAATTAAAAAGAAAGAAAGAAAATAGTGAAACCACTATATACTGGCAGGGATGCAGAGAAGCTGAATCGCTCCATAAATTGCTAATGGGAATGTTAAATTGTAGAGTTACTCTGGAAGACAAATGAGCAGTTGCTCATAAAAATAAATATGAAACTATCTATCATATGACTCATCAACTGTATGCAGGTCATTTCCCCAGAGAAGTAAAACTTAGGTTCACAAATGTTCATAGCAACCTTATTTTTAATAACCCCAAACTGGAAATAACCTAGATGACCTTCAACAGTTATATACATAGCATGGACTATTATAAAGCAATAAAAAGGAATGAGCTACTGTTACATATAACCACTTGAATGAATACTCAGGGAGTTACGTTGAGAAAAAAAAAAGCCAATCTCAAAGGCTACTGTATGATTGCATTTATATAACATTATGAAATTATAAAATTTAAGAACTGGATAACAGATTAGTGATTGCTAGGTGCCAGTGTCCGGGTAGGGAAGGGAGGCAGATGATTGATAATTGTAATAATAAAAGGGCAATATAAGGGATCCTCGTGATGACGGAATTGTTCAGTATCTTGACTGTGATGAATACAAGAATACAGAAGTGTGATACAATTGTATAGAACTGAACACACACACACACACACACACACACACACGAGTACAAGTAAATTTGAGAAAACTTGAATAAGATCAGTGAATGTTACCGTATTTCCCATGTATAAGATGCCCCCATGTATAAGACGCACCTTAATTTTGGGGCCTGAAATTTGAAAAAAAATGTATTACATAAAGTCATTAAACTCAAGTTTTATTCATCATAAAATTCATACAACTCCTCATCACTGTCAAAACTCCTAACCATTAGCTTGTCCTCATCTGTGTCTGATGACCAATCATTGTGTTCATATATTGCCTCTCATGGTCTTCTGCTGTGGCATTTTCAGTAGGGCTTCTTCCCGTAGCCAGTCTTGGCTTGTTTTCTCAGTTGGAGGAGGACCAAACTTACGTTCAGCAGCACAATTTCCATTCACTTTTGCAAACTGGATCACTTTTAACTTGAATTCAGCACTGTATGAAAATCTTTTCTGAGCCATTTCTGGGTAGAATGTGGTAAAACATAACCTACCATAATATACAGGTAACAAGTGCGAAACAATGAACGCAAAGACAACAAGCACAAAAAAGCAGGAAATGCAAGTAAAAAATCTACAACCACTGTATAGGATGCACCCAGTTTTCAGACCCCAAATTTTTTCAAAAAAGAGTGCGTCTTATACATGGGGAAATACAGTATTTATGTTAATATCCTGGTTGTACTACAGTGTTACAAAATGTTACCATTGGGGAAAACTGATAAAGGGTATATGGTATCTTTATGAATTATTCTTATAATCTTATAATTTTAATTTCCACTCCCCCCTAAAAGAGAAAGAGTGTAGAGTTTAAATCCTACCAAGTTAATTTCACGCTAAAACAAGCAAAAATCAATACCAATATTTGGTATTTTACCAAATTTAAACATTAAAAATAGCTCTGTGTAAAAACTAAATAAAAATATAAATAAAATAAAAACAAAAAATAAAAAAATAGCTGTGTGTGTTTGAGTGTGTGCGCACATTTGTTCATAACATCAATAGTTACTGTGAATTAGACTTCTGCTAGTTCTGTTACAGACTATTTTTTAACAACTTTGAGATACAGTTCACGTATCATACAATTCAACATTTGAAAGTGTATAATACAGTGTTTTCAGTATATTCACATGATTGTGTGACTGTAAACATAACCTAATTTCAGAGCAATTTTGTCCCCTATAAAGGAAATTCCTGTAAGCACTAGCAGTCACTCCCCACTCTCCTCCATTCTACTGCCTCCAGCCCTTAGCAAAAAAAAAATGGTAAAAATATATCCAAACATAGAAAACAGTTGCCAGGCCCACAGACACCAAAAATATATTTGCAGACATTCCCATTTGACATATTATTGTCAACTCTGAAGCCTCCATATTGCCTGTCAGGACTTACATGGGCAAAAGGGAATTTGCTAAAAAATAGACACGCTGGAAATGCAGTCATAACAGCATCCAGCATTGCTGACAATGATGCAGGTCTTTGATGTTAAAGCAAGGCGATGAAGATAACTCATTTGAAGCAAAAGGAGACACACATACTCATATAGCAAAGACGAGATAAGAATGGAGAAAATAAAGTATTTAAATGAAAAAGGTAAGGAGATGAAGAACTAAACACTGGACAGAGAAACAAGAAAGGCAGCTTCCACTGATATGGCACTGAAGTGTCACTATGTGGTGATAGTGTCAAGGATAGGTGAAACACTACCAACACCTATATTAAGTTAAGGCCCTGCTAAGCAAGTTGCCATGTGAAAGGAGAGGTCCTCTGAGCATTGTAAGGATGTTTATGGTGCATTAGCACCACATCATTTAGCACAGGTGTTCTAGTAATTGTGGAATACTGGGAAAATGCAGAGTGCTCCATTTATCTTCATCATATCCCAAGGTGCTATACTAGTAGCAATTTAGCACCTGCTAGAGGAATTTGGCATCTGTGGTAGGTACCCAAGTGCTTGGTCTTAAAGGTTGGAAGTGTTATTTTGGACCTCCATACATGCTGTGGAAGTATCAAGCATGTGCCAATACCAAATGCACTGTAAAACCCTCTCAGTGAAGGTTGTAAAAGCAAACCTAATATAGCTTAGTAAATAACAGTCTTATAAATGTGGCAGATTAGATTGTTTTTATCTCTCCTCCCCATCAAAAAGAGCATTTTTTTCTGACCACCAGGGAGAAGTCATTATGGTATTTGCTTAACAATATAACTTAAACATTTATAAATACACAATTTCGAAAGGCCGTTTTAATATTCTCTGTAATAGATGTTTTTCTGAATTAGGTATATTTAGATAATCAGTTCTTCCCCCTCTACATTTCAAAATGATCTAGAAATAGGAAGAGGTGAGTAATTTACCAAGAACAGATAACCAAATATCTTGCATCTGAAAAAAATATGATAGATATGGAGAGACATATATAATATTTCTGTATCCTAAAATCTAGGCCAATATGAGAGCCATGTCCTTGAGAAAGAGATCCATCAAGTAATAAGTAATAAGAAATTGAGGTTTCCATATGTTTTCACAAACTCTTTAAAGAAAGATGCCTATTTTAATATTTGGATTAGAGTGTGCCTTGTGTTCAAAATATTTCCTCTGACTAGTGGTAGGATGATCTAAGCACAGAAAATAGATAAAATTTTAATAAAATTATTCAGAAGGTAGAATTAGAGAAATATAAAACATTAGGAAATACTGGAAAGGGAAAAATAAAATTGTGAGTTAGAAATATTTTGGAGGCAGCAATTCCTGGTAGTACTTTTACAAAAAGGTTATAATAATACATCTATATTACTTTCACTTTAACACAATCATATTTTAGAGCACTAACTACATGCTAAGTCCACAACTTGGCTGAGAATTACCCTCTTGCTCCAAAAAGAATAAAATATACTATCAAGGGAAGAAACCCTCTAGGTTATAGTCAAGATTAGTATATGGCTGCTATTTAACAAATATCAGTAAAATAGAGCATGTTTCTTGAAAATTACACAGATGCTGAATGCATAATAGGTACATTTGGTTTTATTCAAATGGTCAAGGTACTCAAAATCTTAAAACTGAACCAAACAACACAGTAGGTAAATATTAGGCAAAATATATCAGAAATACAAATACTTCTTGATTTAAAAGTAATTAGGGTGGAATATGTCAATATACCTTGATCAGAATTAATCAAATCTAATAAATACATGTAAGTTTGGATGAAGGAAATTTAATTACATTATCAATGAATCAACTGTATACCTATCTTAATACATAAACTATTTAATCCTTCTGAATTTGAGAGTAGATAGTCTTTATCATGGCCATAAAAATGTATGAAAAAATGGGGCCGGCAGAATGGCGTGTTGGTTAGGGGTTGGCTTGGGATGCCAGCTCTGAACAGCAGGGCCCCAGTTCAGATCCCACATGAGGGCAGTGATGCTGCGCCCTCTACAGCTAAGATGGTGAACAACAGCTCGACCTGGAGCTGGGCTGCCATGAGTCACCGGCGACAGCATAGGCTGCAGTGGGGCTGGCCAGCAGCAGGCGTGAGTTTTCGTGAGCTGCTGTGAGCTGCCATGAGTGGCTGTCCAATGGCCAGGGAGCAACTGCCTCACCCGGGAAGAGCATGCTGATAACACCAACATGGGCCAGTGAAGTGATGTCCTCCACAACTAGACTAAAGAAGAAAAGGACAGCAACTTATCTGTTCCTGTTCCCCAATTCCTCAATAAAAACGCTTTAAAAAAATATGAAAAAAGTTCAAAGTAGATATAAGGAAAACAAATACATTTAATAAGGATACATATTCAGGCACATTCTCTGATTATAATCTTGTTCCTATAATGTTCTTCTTTCAAAGAGGAAATCAAAGTTAAAAATGGAAAATTACTGGGAAAGTAATGAGAAAAGAAAATATATCAAAACTTGAACAGTGAAAGCTACAAACTCAGAGGAAATGTATAGTCATAACACTTTTGTTATTAAAAGACATACACTAAAACAAACTAAAGCAAAAATGAATAAACAATAGTCATACCTCTTTGCTTGGTTAACTTATTTTTAGGTTAATAAATACTCCCAATATTTTAAGCTTTACAAATGATTAGTATGTTTGAAAAGAAATCAAGAGACATCAGTAGGAAAGCAAAATGAACTACAGAAAATTGAAAGAGGTAATCAATCACAAAAGCAAGTGATTTTCTTAAAGGATAAGGAGGGGTGTTGCATAATAAAAAGAGGTCAACTTATTTTTAAAAAGATATACCACTTCTAAATATAGATACATTCAATGAGAGTGATAAAAAGTTCTCAGCAATCTAGGAATAGAAACAGTGATATACCGGAGCTAGCCCAAGAGAGCCGATTATTAAACTTTCAGTAATTTTGTGTTTCACTTAATATCATATTGATAACTTTATACAGCTACAGTGGGAGTTTTCACACCACAGAATGTGTCAGATGCTACAAATCCGGGCCTTCTCTTTACCCCCAGAAAACTGGTTGTTAAACATTTACCAGTACATTGCTCAATAAAAAGAATCCTCACTCAACCTGGTAAAAAGGCATTTCTATAAAAAAAAAAACTGCAGCTATAATCATAAAACATTATTTTAAAAACTATTATTTTCTCAAGATTATGGAGAAAGAAATATTCAAGACCATATGGTATTGATATAAATATAAATTTACACAACAGAATACTTGCTTCAGAATAGATATTTGACAAAATACCAAATTAATCCAATAGAAAACAGTCTCTCAGCAATGTTATAATTATAACATTATAATTTTAATATCTTATATTATATAAGATCTTATATATCTTATATATCTTATATAATGTTATAATTATAATAATTTGTAACCATCATATGGGTTTATCACAGGGTGGAAAGATGTGAATATTTAAAGCTTCACAAAGGGTGGATGCAAGATTGTAGACCACAGCAGAAGGCAACTTTACACTTTTATTGTAAGTATCCTTCAGGCAATATTGCAAATAAGTTGCCCCATAAGAATATACATTATTTGAATTCACATACAGTAATGTGTGAAACTTAATATTTCTCTCTCAATTAGGTCACCATCGACTACAATTTTATCATTACTTTTAAGGTTTACTTCATTTCATAGCTTCAATGTCCTCTGAGCCCTCTTTCTAATGAATTATGGGTGGGCAAAATACTTTCAATATGCTTTTAAAACTTGGATGAATTATTCTGCTTCTTGTGAGCAATCTCCAGTAATTATGAATTGCAGAATTCATAACAAGCATGGAATCAAAGTGCTTCCATGAAAAACAATTCTGCGTTTGGTGTATTACTTCTCTGAATGGAGACAGATGTTGAATGTAACTGTCCAAAGAAATCTACAATTTAATGATAGATTTCACCAATGAGAAAAAAAACTGAACCTTTGAGTAATGAGGTAGAACATATTTCCAAAAGAATAATATGTAGGTTTATAATGTTCTTGAGGGAGATTAGGTTGCAACTTTTAAAACCTACCTCCATGTTTTTCCAACATCATATCAAGAAGCGCAATGACATTTCTGACATTAGCTTTTGGAACGTGTGGTAATTCAGTGAAAAACGGCGTTACAATGTGGGAAATTAACACAGTCTATCCTCCACCATCAATGGCATTTAGAAATGAGAAACCAGTAGGTAGAAGTGAAACGAATGTATTATTGAAAGTTTTCATTTCCCCACGGTCAAATTCATGTTCTGGGTAGAGCAAATACCTGCTGACCCTTGGGCTCCCCCTCTCTTTTTACTATATGTTCTGCTTGTGCAATACCACCCAGTTACAAAGCTTCAAGTTTTTTCTATTTATTGATGTTTCTTTAAAATACGTGTGTGTGTGTGCGTGTGTGCGTGCGCGCTGTCATCTCTCCTTTGAACTTTAATTCAATAATTCCAAATGTCTAGAGGGACGGCTCTGTCTCCGTTTAATCAATCTGAAAACATTCACACTGAAGTCATTATTTGGGGGCCACTACCATCCCCCCCATCGATCGCCCTCTTTTATGATTCCTTCCTGAGTTGGTTAGAGACAACTCCATCAAGGAAGAAATGGTTTAAAATCTGACCACCTTCTTTATTTTTAGTCTTTAAGTCCAACAATTTACAAATTCCTGTTGCGTTTACCACCAAAAATTTTCATTCATCTCTCTGTATTTTCCATTTATACTACCATTTTTCTAAATGAGGTTTTCATCCCCTGCCTCAGTTCATTACATCCTACAATTTACTCTCCATACTACTGATAGTATGACTTAAAAAATGTAAATTAGATTGCTATTCCTTGTTTTTACACTCTGGTTACTTTGGCATCACCTACCTTACAAACTCAATGGCATACCAAATCTGTTCTACTTACATACCTGCTAGTCTAGGAAACTGGATACCTTAAAAAACACTCCATGTGAAAATAACACAAAATCATTGAATAATATTTTAGGAAACCATTTTTATAAAATTATCACAGAGCTGGCAAGAAAATAGGGATATCCTCAGAGACCAAAAATAAATATAAAGACACA
This sequence comes from Hipposideros armiger, assembly GCF_001890085.2. Taxonomy (NCBI): domain Eukaryota; kingdom Metazoa; phylum Chordata; class Mammalia; order Chiroptera; family Hipposideridae; genus Hipposideros; species Hipposideros armiger. Next base: position 41,926 of record NW_017731801.1, on the reverse strand, counting down.
GATATATAGAGGTATATAGCAGCAAAAATGGAGCTGCCTTATGGACAGTCCCCACTGACCTGATTCTTTATTTCTTTTGGCTGTACAATGAACAATAACCAAAACCTGGAAGTGAGCATGAAAGTCAGTTTAATTTGGAAATTCCCTCTCCTTTATTAAATTAGGATTTAAAGATGATACAGCTCACTTTCTTTCGTAAGGTGGTGACCGAGAAATACCCAAGCTAAAGTATAAAAATATGGAGGGAGGGAAAGAGGGCGGGAGGAAGGATCCACACACAGACATATTGCTGCTCAATCAAATTTTTAAAAATACTATTAAAGAAGCTAAAAAAATATTATTTATAAAGGGCCAAAATTATATCCAAATTGACCTCGTAAACCAGAAAGCAAACAAACAAACAAAAATAATACAATTGAAATAGTATCTTCAAAGTTTGGGGGGAATATATACACAAAACAGAATTTAACACTAATAGAACCTCACGACAGATGTTATTTGTCTATTGATTTGTGACAAATTACCTCAACTTAGGTCTTTGAAAGAAGCCCCAGTTATTTTATCACAGAATGATAGGTCAGAAGTACAGGCAGGCTTACTGGGTACTCTGCCTATGTTCTCACAAGGCTGGAATCAAGGTGTCAGCAGGACCAGTCTTTATGGAAGAATTCACTTCCGAGTTCATTCCTATTATTGGCAGGATTCAATTCACTGTTGTTATAGTACTGACATCCTGTTTTCTGCAGATCAGAGACTGCTCTCAGCTTCTAGATCTCTGCTCTATGGCTTCCTCCAGCTCAAAGCCACCGAAGCAGAACCTCCTTCACATCAGATGCCTCTCACATTTCTAATCTCTTTGAGTTCTCCCTCTGCAACCAGCTGAAGAAGTCTCTCAGCTTTCAAAGGCTTGAGTGATTGTTATGAATATCTGGACCACAGCGAGTCAGAGATTTAACACACCTTGCTTTGTTTAACATAAGAAAATATCCATCACCATTATATTCATGGTAGTGATAAAAAGCAAAAGTTTAGAAAAAGAGGTAAAGTAATTTGGTCAAGGTCACACAGGTAATTAGCACATAATGCGTATTTGAACCTATTTAACTCCTGAACCTGGGCACATTTCCCAGAACCACAATGCTTTGCTCTCTTTCAATCTATTTGCTTAATGCCATTTGCCAATGCCATTCTGCCACTTCCCAGGGCCTTTCCCCCCATATGCCCCTATGAGGCTTCCCAAAGCTCGGATCTTCGGTTATACTGACCAGTCTGGCTTTAGCCTGGAAACCCCAAGGCACTCTACTCATGGACCCTAATAAAGTTCCAGGTCCTGCCACTCTCTCTGCTTTGACCTCCTTGCTTTGACCTCTCTAGGCTTGTAGCTCCGCCAGAACCTATAAACTTCTCTATTTCAATTCCTCTAGGTCTTGTGTTGAACCTGGGCTCACCATCCAACACCCTAGGGTTTTACTTAACAAATGCTAATTTAACAAAGTCACAGCTCTACAAAAGCTGCCATTTTCACTCTGTGTACTGAAAACAAACAAACAAACAAAACTTTCCCAGCATGGCTTGTTCCTAGCCTGCCCTGAATTTTGTGATGTGTCTTTCCTGTCATTATCATTTTCAAGATTTGCTGAACACTTTGTTTGAGAGCTTCTGCTTCTCATAAAGTCGGGGCAATGCTAAGGAAAGTGTTTGTCTCCAAAGTAGTTTGCAATGATACAATTTAATCAAAAAAGAATTGCCATCTAAGAATTTCCACAACTTCTGAGAGCACAGGTGTAGCATTTCTTCAGGTTTATTTACAAAAACTATGCAACTTCATAAAAATTCGCATTTGGATGCAAAACGATTTGCCTGCACATCTGCTGCAGACTCCAAGCTGACTAATCAGCCAAGGATTTTGTAAGGGTCTCTCAACAGCACTTACTGTTTGTGTTCAGGTATGGGCACTTTTCAAAACGCAGGAACACCACCACTGAGTTTCCTTAAGACAATTACATTCAGCTGCTAATTAAAGTGGAATGTTGCTGATTTTTCTCTTATAACTCCACAGGAATAAGTCATGTGCCAAGAATGAATGAGGAAGAATAGCTCCACCATTACTAGGTACTAACTGCTGAACATTTTGAAGGATGTAAACAATGCTATTTTTAACAATGTTGGCACAGAAGCCTTATGCCTATGTAAGTGATGCTTTCTGCTTTTTCTAAGGATCTTCTCAAACACTGATCATAATTGTTCTGATTTCTGTTCTTGTCCCTGCAATATTCTGTGGTATCTTTTTTGAAGAAAAATTATTCATGCATTTACTAAAAAATCAGTATCTATTAATAAGCTAAGCACAAAAATGGATAATTGAAAAACACACTTCTTGTTGAAATGTGCTGTTGAGTCAGCTTCAACTGCTGGTGACCAGATGAATGAGTGATATCCATACTCATTCACAGTCCCTGCACTATTAATTTATAATTTTGATGGAAGGAAAATTCCATACTCTTCACAATTATTGTAGAGTGGTAAACAGATACTGCTTGGCAATCTTTATTATGTTCAATTCAGTTAATATTTAATGACTTCTCTTTGGTCTTTATAGCCAACTCATTGACAATTCCTTCTTTGTCATATTTTGGAATCCATATTCCTTTCTGTATAGCCTCTCTAGTCTAGATCCTCTTCATCTAGCATTTCCATGATTTCAAGAGCCTCCTTGATGTTCTCTACCCATTGATTCCCCCCTGCAATTCTATCCTCATGAAGTTCCCACCAAGAAAATCTTATCAAACTATTTAATTGTTGTGCTACTCTACTGTATACAAATAAAAATCATGCCCATTCACCCCATGACACATTTAACAATTATTGAGCATCTACATTGTTCAAAGAATAAATCTATGTAATACAGACCTAGAGATGAATAAGATGTTCACACATGTCTCTCTGTAGCTAACTTGTAAAATATGAAATGACACCTTTGACGAATGTGTTGACGCAATTTACAAATACAGTAAAATCTTGGATTAAATTGGAGTAAATTGGTTTGTGAGTGTTCTGAAAGACGAGCAAACATTTCTAACACATTTTCACATGGTAAAAGAGCGATGTCTTGCAACACAAGTAGTTTGTTTCCGGGACGAATTATGCTCGCAAACCAAGGTATTACTATACATGGAAAATATATTTCCTCCTTTAAAGTAAAAATATGTCCAGAAGACTCATGTCCAGTATCCAAAGGAATGATTTATCATCCAATCCATGTTTGGAAGTGACCAGTTTCTCTTTCTTAGAATAAAATTGTGTCATAGCTTCAGTATGGCTCTTACTTTGCATTTACTTAACATATACAATGATGTTCCAAAGCACATGTAATAAACTTCTACCCAGAAAGAGCATGATACATTTTTCCTACCCATTTAAGTAACAATCCTAGCAATAAGAATAACTTATCAAACATGAAAGTGCTAGAGATTTATTTTATACTGCTATCAATTCAGATATCATGCCATAGAATGAGGAATTTAAATTACATAGGATTAAAACATGATTTCACACACTCATAAAACCTGCAACAATGTATTATATTACTTCATCAGTTCAAGAAAGAGAAAACTTGGCAATTTCCATCAAGTGGTAAAATCAAATTAACTTGATAAACACCAGTATCATTACTATAGCTGTGAACACATAATCATACACAGTTGACCCTTGAACAACAGAGGTTTGAACTGCATGGATCTACTTAATTGCAGATTTTTTTCAATAAATCCCTGTAATGTTTTCAATCAGTGGTCTGTGGATGGGGAGGATTGGCTGTGAGCATACATTGATGCCATTTTACATAGGGGACTTGAGCATCCACAGATTTTGTTATCGATGAAGACCCTGAAACTAATCCCCCATGGAGATGAGGGACAACTATATTTTGGGGAATTAAAAGTTATATGGAGATTTTTCTACTGCATGAGGGGTTGGTACCCCAAACTCCTACATTGTTCACAGGTCAACTGTAATCTGTTTTACATTAGCTCAAGAACATTTTGCTGCGTTGGTCAAGAGTAGGACAATAACTGATTTACTCTAATATCTATGGTATGCCAAGACAGGAGAAAATGATTGAAATATAATTCCAAGGTTACAGTGTAGATATCAAGCCTATGATCTGAAGAGCAATGGAAAAATAGGCCTGTATTATTAGAGTTAATTCTCATAGAATAAACATAATCTCTTATTTTTCCACCTTCACAATGTCTGTTTTGGCTGTTAGTTTGTCAAAAGCAGAACACAGCCCTGAAATTTTGCAAGTGATAGTTTAAGCCATCCCCGAGCCAGCTTGGGGATATCAATAAATTTCCTGCCTCCTGAGTGTTCTCTATATAATAGAGATTCTTTTTTTAATTCAAGTTTTTAATCTACTAAAAAAAATAAAATTGATGTGGATTTTGGGGGGAATGAGATGAAGAACTCTTTTCAAGAAAATAAAAATCACATTACCAAGTAAACCACAATCTTAGGGTAACAGTGCTTCACATGGACTGGTTTTTATTTATTTATTTATTTATTTATTTATTTATTTATTTATTTATTTAGCTGAGCCATCCTGCTACCTGTTGGCAGCTCAGCGGCTGCTCAGCTCGGGCTGGACTCGAACCGCTGTTGCTCAGAGCTCGAACTCTTGAGTGAGCTCTTAACCAACTGAGCCACTCGGCCAGCCCTGGACTGTTTTTTAATAAGCTGTTTATATATCAAAATTTATTAGTTGAAAGTTCATCATTACAACATGACCAGAATCCAGGCATAAACTATTTACTTTGAGCAAAAAACTGACATCTCTCAAGAAAGGAATTCATTGTTCTAAAGGAGGCTAGAAAGGATCTAATAATTTCTGAGTGTCTTTCTATATGGCAGACAGTGTGCAAGCTGGTTTTTAATCATTTGCATATTTAAATGGCTGTGACCTTTGATGGTTGTGAAAGGTTTTTTCTTTGGGCATGCCAGTTGTTCACTACTACAGTGATGAGGAGAAGGTGAGCAGTCAGTTTCCCTCTCTGACATATTTATAGCTTCACCAGCAACTTTCTATTTGTAAGTTTCTATTGCAGATAAAAAATATTTTTAACCAGGAAGAAGGTTCTTGATTTTATTTTATTTTGATGACTAAGATGCTAGGAGTTACGCATATACTATATACTTCTCTAACCCACCTCAAAACTTACCTTCTAATCTATGATAGCTGACTACTTTATGACTTTTGAAGAATTTTTTTTTTAACTCCAAATAAGGGTAAGTAAAACACAATGAGAGCTGGCACTACCAAATCAACTTAGAAAATAAAATCAATGGCAGAGGACAGAAAGTCTGACTTAAACCTACAAAGACTTTCAAAGATTCTTAATCCCCCAACCAGATCCAGAAGTTTCACAGACCTAAGCAATCCGTTGGTGTGTTTTTAATCTTCTAGAGCTTCAAAATCAATAAGCAATCTTTCCCCATAATTTTCACAAGATTCTTACGATCATTTCTGTATGTGAACAAACTATATTTACATTAATATTTCATTTCAGTTCATACTGAAGAAAACAAAATTGAATGTAATTTTTTAATGCAATTCATTTACTTCTTAAATTTCAATAATTAATTTCTTGTTACTGTAGACATATTTGTCTCACAACCTCAGATCAGATGTGGCACCCTGCTGAATTTAAGCATATTAATCAGCAGAGGAAAATGTACTAATAAGGATTCTCTCAGTAACATGGAATGAACAGGAAAGAGCTCAGCACAGAACCCCCACCTGATGTGCTGCTATGGAAATATAGCATAGGGAAGAGACACTCCCTGGCACTGTTGCTGGGAAACCCAACTCCTGACGGAGGCCCCGCTCATGACTGGTATGAGACCAATAGATGCCCTGGAACTCCGATCCTGGTCTTCCTGGAGTCATGTTGCTTGGGAATGGAGCCCAGAGCAGGTGATACATTCCACTAAAGGCTAAATGTCAGCACAAGGCAAATGGTGGACATAAACACAAAACACGTGCAGTGCAACCTTTAGGTAACTACAGACAAGAATTCCCTAAGTTCACTTAGAGATACACAAAATAAAAACAAAAACAAAAACGGCTTCCATGGGTAACAGGGCCTTCTAGAACTCTTCACAGGTAACAACTTTAAAATATTTTTTGCACAGCTTAGTTAACTGTTTTAAGCTAGATAATTCTTATTACTTACTTGAAAACTAGCATTTGCAATGCCAACTCTAAAGTCTATCAGTTATTATTACCTTTTAACTATTTTATGAAAAATAATCCAATCAATACTGCAAATAAAGTCATAAAATTACCTTATAGATGAGATTTAGCAAAAAATTAGTCTTACCTCTCAGTTAATTCATGAAGCACTAGCACTCAATCCTGCTCCATCCTGCAAACTCTACCTGATTGATATCTCAGAAATTCTGCAAACTTCTCTTATTGAGAAGTTTCAGAGCAGCTACTCCTGTTACCAAAGGACACATTTCCCATATTTGGAAAGTTCTAATATATTTGAAAGTTTAATGTATTTGAAGCATAGAAAATAATATGCAGGTATAGTGCTAAAGTTAAGAAAATATAGCTGTCATAAAAAAATGACAACACATTTCAATGTATCAGTGTATGCTCTGCAGAATTTGTATTTTGATGTGTCACATACACTGATCATGAGAATGTCTATTAAAATCAAAGACTGATCAAAAGAAATATATAGCTGTTTGTATTACTGAATTGTACAGTGACAGAAGCTGTAATACAACAGTCAGATACCATAATGTCAAAATATAATGAGATATTAAGGGCTTCTAATAAGAAATACAATGACATTGTCAGATCTAAGGCATGTTACAAAAACTGGAAAGGAAGGCAAAAGCCAGCACCTCCCTTACTTGACACTGAAGCAAAAAGAAATTAGTCAGAAAGGTTTTATTTAAAAGATGTATGTGTTCAGAGGGAGGATATGTCAGAAAATAGAAAGATTTTAAAAAGATGTATGTAGCGATCAGGATACTTCAACATTTCAAACACAATTTTGATTTGCAGGTGCAAAAAACCAAATGTCTATACAATAACATTGTAAAATCTTTGATAGAAGTATGCATGTATGCAAATAGATGCTATATATGATATATATAAAACATTTTAATACATGTTAAATATATTTATATATAACATAAATACAAAATATATAAATATATGTAAATATAAATATATATATTTAAATAGTTTCCTATATGACAAATAATTTTGTAGTGTAGTGTTAGTAGTTTAGGAGTATCTGTGCCCGCACACGTGTGCGAACACACACACACACACACACACACACACACACACACAGGAACAACAAGTCACCATGCCTGAAATAAAAACAGCTTGGTTTAAGTCTAGCTTCAGATATTTACTACTTATATTATTTTGGGCAAGTCATTTATTTTCTCAAATAAAAAATAAATATATTTTACTCAATTAAAAATAGGTTACTTATGTAAATCCTGCTATACTGTTCATTTATTAAATAATTGTAACTTGAAGGCATTTTGCTCTGATAGAAAATCTTTTATTCTCTACAGGGTCCCATGGTAGATGAAGAAAACCACTGAAAGCAGGTACTTTTCTTTTTTAACAGGTATCTTTATACTTTGAGTTTCCATTATGTCAAAAACTATGTAAGGTACTTTATAAATTTGAAACATGGCAAGGTAATTTTAAAGTAGTAAGAAAACTAAGACAAAAATATAATGAAAATAGAAAAATTAGATGGATATAAGAAATAAAAATTTAGAAGACAAGATACCATGAAATTTTACACTCCTGATGTGATTTATCCAAATTTGGACCTAAAATTTCTGGAAGCCACATGGTGCAAAAGTTAATATTTTAGTGACCATAATATTAATTCAAAATTACTCAGAAATATAACAATTATCCCCTTTATAGACACCAGATAGAAATTTTCCACATAAGCTGTAATATAAAGATAATAACCTCATTGTATGATGAAAAGTATAATATTTTCATCTTAAATATAGTGATAATATCTATTAGGTTGCTTCTAAACATACCCCCGATTGCACATAAGGCTACCTAATCAGTTTCACAAAGGCCAACATGATGTGGTTCAATTTCCTTTCTGAAGAACTACGACTGTTCACGCATAGATGCTAAAGCAATGGCTCTTAAACTCTGTTTTAAAGTGGCCAAAAATAAAGAATATATTTTAATAACTCAATAAAAACTCAATAAAAGCAATATGTACATACATACATACATACATATCCACCTGACAGAAACGTTAAGCAATGATAATTATAGTTATACTATTTTCCAATTTTTCTAGTTTATTAAAAGCATATTTGCAACAAATAAACTGATTTCATGACCTACTAATAGTCCCATAACTGTGGCATAAAAAAATATTGTGCTAGGTTTACATACAGAGGGTGCTAAAAAATGTATACATATTTTAAGAAAGGAAAATACTGTATTAAAATTGTAATACTCAATATATACTGATAACAAAAGATGAATACAAGTCATCTGACCTCTGCAATTACAAGAGGTGCTCAAAGTGGTTAACCATCAGTGTAGTTTTAATACAGCTTTTTCCTTTCTTACAACATGTGTACTTTTTTTGGTACCTTCTGTATATAACAAATATATGAAAGTGTACACCCATGCAATAATGTAATCCCTTTAATCCCTCTTCCCTTAAGAAACTAGCAAAAAATGTAGGAAAATGTCACTTAAGGGAAATATCTATGCCTAATTTTCTTTGTGCTCCCTGATCAACTTCTTGGTCCAGTAAACAGAGAATCACAGAAATAATGTACTTTGTTTATATTTATTGTTTTCTTCCATTTCTTTCTTTTTGTTTTATCTTTCTAACTAGGAGAAACTTTAAGCCATATGTATTATTCAACTATGAAAATATTATAACACTAACAGCGTGATGTACATAACGGGTGATGATTTAAATTTTATGGAACTGAATTGAATTAACATAGCAGTCAGGTTGTTTTACCCCATGTTCTTAAAAAATGTGAACTTCATTTTCTTTACTTGTAAAAGCATTCTTCCTAATGCATTGTTGTTATGCACATCCTTATAAAAAGATGATCTTTAACATAAATTTTTACCTCCATCATATTTCTTCACAAAATGGAGAGTCATTTAACATAGGTAATCCCTTTTTCTGAATAGCTCTTCTTTAAACACTCTAAATGCATTATTCCTTTATTTATTTATTTTTTAGCTGAGCCATACTGCCACCTGTTGGCAGCTCAGCTAGCACCTCAGCTTGGGCCGGGAATAGAACTGCTGTTACTCAGAGCTCACACTCTTGAGAGAGCTCTTAACCAACTAAACCACTCAGCCAGCCCTAGTTCCTTTATTTTTAAGCAAACATTTATTAAGTAATTACCTATGTGTTAAGTACTATGCTAAGCACTGAACACAGAAGACTTGGGAGAATAACATTGTAACAATGTACTAATGGGAAACAAGTACCATAGCAGAAAATACAAAAGATTATTTTTATTGAGAACCTGCTATTTGTTAGACACTGCACATGTTTCATTACAGTCAAAGAAGGTAAATACAAACCCTTTTGGAAGTAAAAAGGAGAAATGATTAATTCATCTGATAAAGTTAGGGTAAACTTCAGAGAATAGCTTTTATTTGAGTAGAGCTCTAAAGTTAAGATAACCTTGAAATTCAGCTCACAGAAAATGAATAGAGGAATACCAAGAAAAAAGCAAAACATATAAAGAGTTTCATATCCTGTGCAAGAGTTTACAAAGTAAGGTCTTTGATTTCAGAAATAGTATTAAGAACCAAGGTGAGAACATGTTCTGTATAAAAGAATATCATAGTAACTTATTAAATCGTATTTATGTGTTAAACACTAGTGATTAATGTGTATTCTTTATTTATGGTCTGATGTATTTTATTATAGTTATTTTTTTATCCCAATTATGTGTAGGATACTCTACATGTAACAGCTATATACAATATCAGAGAGGTAGTAGATTGGGGTTTGTGAGGGGTGTCGATGTCTAACTAACATTGTTTTGTACACCTGAAACTAATAAAAAAATTTTTTTGAGTAACAAAAAAATGACATTATTCACCAGTTCTTTGCTACCTAAAAGACAACAGCCTTATTTGGGTTTATTTTGATAAATATTACCCAACTTCCCACTTCTCTGTTTTTTTCTATGAATAAATTTTACTATCTTTAAAAAAAATATATTTTCAGTATGTCATTTCATTTTGTGTTTGGCTTTTTTTAACAAACAGAAGTTAAAGTAGTCAAATTTATCAACATTTTCCTTTACATTTTGCTGTGTGTGTTTAGTTTAAAAATATGCTCCTCCTCCAGGGTCATAGACTGTATTTGTAGGGAAAATAGGGTTGGTCAGGGCTCCCTCACCTGGCCATCCTGGGGAACTGCCATAGCGACCCACAGGGAACGGAAGATGGAACGCTGCGCAGGGGACGTCCATCACTGTTTATGTTTATATATTCTTATGTAAGCACTTTAGCTGTGCGCCACTTTTGTCTTCGCAATATAAAGCCCAGCTATTGTACCAGGCGGGCAGTACCTTAGAAAGCCAGTGAATAAAGTATGTCTACTCTGCCTTCGGCTCCACGCATCTTCTTCCAGTTCCCAGAGTCTCGGGCACCTTACACCCGGGCCGCCTCACACTCGGACACTACTTATACCTTACATTGTTTTAAAGTTTTGTCTTTTACACTAAAGGCCCTCATGTATCTAGAATAGATACCAGTTTGTTATACTACAGGGATCCAGTTTCACCTTTCCTCATGAAAAAAGCTTTCCCCAATGCCATGACACCATATTTAAACCATTTCTTTCTTTCTATATGACATGACAGCGCTAACATTTACAAAGAGTCTCTCCCTATATGCGTGGAGTAGACTGTTTGAATAGTCTAATTTCTCTCTGAGTCAATACCACACTCTCTTAATTACTGTTGCTTTATAAGAAGTCTTAAAATTTCAAATGGAAAATATCTCTTCTCTTTTTTTCTTTGTATAAGGAATATAATTGCTATCCTTGTTCCTTTATCTTCATATAAAACTTATATGTAAACAAAACTAGCTGTTAAATCACTGTTATGAATATGATTAGAATTGTGAATATGATTAGAATTGATCTGTAAGTGAATCTGGAAAGAATTACAAATTAGAATTTTTGATTTTGTAAACCTCTATCCTTGAATATAATACACTTCCTCCCTTAGAAGCTCTTTTAGGTGTCTCAATAAAACTTTGTATTTTTTTCATAATTAATTTGAATTTATATTCGGTTTATTTATTGTGAGGTGCTTTACATTTAATTTATACTCTGGGAATTTTACTTGAATTCTTAAGATGTTGAAGTCTAAAGTTTTAAGCATATTTATTCTTCTACTGAAATACAAAAAACATAAATTGCATTGCATCAGATAACCACCACCCTTCTAAACTTTTATGTATGCCATTACTACTTATGTTTTAATTTTTTAACTGCACAAATCTATTATTCCTACCTACATCTCAAAAGTTATTTCTGGCATCGTTTCATTGCACATTTATGGTTTTAAAATAATTTACTAATTATTGCTTAGACGTTTATCTCATTAGAGGTTTCAAAATGGTTGTTTAATCAGTTATCTATTGCTGCTTAACAAGCTAACCCAAAACCAAGTGGCTTAAAACAATAACCATTTATTATTGTTCATCAGCCTCTGGTCAGCTGTGTGGTTCTGCTGGGATAGGCACAATTGATCTCAGGTGGACTAGCTTCTGCATTTGACTTCAGCTGGCAGATTGGCTAGAGTTGGCTGCTCTAAGGTGACATGATTTAATTATCTAGCTGACTAGCCTGGGCTTGTTCACATGGCTGAGGGTTCCAAAGGTGAGTAGACAAACATGAAAAGTCTCTTGAGGTTTAGGTTTGGAACTGGCACAACATCATATCCACTGCATTCTTATTGATTGAAGCAAGTCACAAAGCTAGATTCTAAGAGTGGAGAAATAGATTTCACTTCTTGAGGTGCACGCCTATAAGGTATCATTGTAAATGACACAATGGGTAGCTGTAGAAATGTTTGCAGCTCACTATGGTTATTATCCTCATTCTGTCATATCTTCTGAATTTATTGGTTGGAATTCTTTTATTCTTTCCCATTCTAATCTGTGGTTACCTCGACATACAGATCATACTGGAAAGGCAGGATAAATGTCTAATTCCATGCAAGTACATGCATTTTGCTGTGTGTGTGTGTGTGTGTGTGTGTGTGTGTGTGTAATCAATTTCAAAGAATATTGAGTTGATATCATAGCAATTTCCAATGTTGACAATAATTTCTCAGCCTTCCCCCAGATTTACAGTAATTGTCAGATCCACTTCCGAAGATTCCACTTAAAGCAGTCTACTCTTTTCAGGGTATGTTTTTAGTGATGATTTCTGTGTTCTAGCACTCTTCTTTTATAGATTCCTCAGAGCCTGCTTGGGAATTTTATATGTTAAAGTTAAAACACGCCCTGCAGTCTATTAAATACGGATGTCCTTTGTATATGCTCCAAGAATGGTTTATTCACTTAAGAAACACATCCTTGGACCATTTCTGATAATAATTTAAATATGTTATTCACATAACTGCATGTGACTTGCAGAATCACTACTATATATAACATGTATGTTTTTTTCCTATATCTTACAAATTTTAAACATTTAGTTCCTTATTTGGTATCCCGACGATGCTATAAACGAAACCTCTAGAATAGAAAGCAGTTGAGAGAGAACACAGACTTAGGGCGTCAGGAAAATAGAGAGAGAAGACTTTGTAAACAAGCCATGCAATAGAAATAGAACATGAGCCACACGTGCATTTTTAACTTTTCTGGAGTCACTTTAAAAAAGTAAATAGAAACAGGCAAACTCATTTTAATAACATGTTTTCTTTAACCCCAAAATTATGACATCAATAGTAATAAACATAGAAAATAATGACATATTTTTAGTTCTTTATTTCATACTAGGTTCTTGAAATCCAGTGTGCTTTTTTTAAACTAACAGCATATCTCAATTTGTAGCCATATTTTAGGTGCTCAATAGTCAGATCTAGCTATCGTGACCATATTTTATAGCACGATGATATCTAGAATAAGCATGCATTTTGTACCACCATAAGGCACTCATTTCCTTCTTTACTGCCATCCCACCTTGGGAGTGGAATTTTAACAGATTTGCTCACACACACACCACCATCACCACCATTACTACAACAAACACTACACTTTATACTCCAATAAAACTACTGGTCTTTTCATTTGACCTCCTGAAACACTACATCCTTCTTATGATAGGACAAGAGTAGGGAGGAAAAGGACCTGTACTCTCCCTGGAAGTCAGAGTAGCAGATAGCTTTCAAATGGCTACTCATGTATAAATTCATGCTGCATCTGGGGAAAAAAATCATACACTAGAACCAAGAACCTAAAGCTACAAACACCACCCACAACAAAAAATTATAAGGATATAAATCCTTATAAATGTCTCTGATTATTTTATCCTAAGCCTATCACAACGATGTACATAATGTTAGTCCACATTTTTACTTATTTCTGTGGATTACACTCAATAGTACAATTTTCGGGTTTTCTTGATCATCAACAAAACTTAGAACACTTACTTCATACAACTGACTTCATTATATTGAATAATCCAGCATAGAAGTAGAAGCATGTTGCTTTCCATTCAAAGGCAAGTATTTAGCTACTGACTTAGAAATATTTTAAAGCAACTCTTCTATAAAATAGTTCCACAGTGTGGATCATTGAAAATAGCAGTGAAGGTGCCACTGTATCACTACGAACATTTTAGATGCAACGGTAGAGTTGAAATCATATTTATTCATCTTGTCTGCCCAATAAAGTTAGTTTTATTACAAAAGCAAAGGGCTCTGTCTGCTGAACATTATAAATTCCTTAGCCCCGAGTAGATATGCTATTAACTTGTTAATGCATTTAAGAGAAAAAAGTGTGAATTTGAGAATATAGTTACTCTTTACACAGAATAAATAACATTTTATTATTGTAGATTGGACAACTGTATTCCTAAGAAATTCATTAAATAAGCCTGATAACGTGCATCACCTCACACGGGCTCATTCATTTGACTAAATGCCTGTGTATATTATGAAGGATGAGAAACGAAAGTAGAAAAAGGCCAACATCCGAGATTCTCGTGTGTCAAAACTATTTGAGGTGCATTAAGTATATCTTCGCTACAATATATAAAGAAATTACCCATCTTTAATGTACAGATAGAAAAATATGCTTTAATTAATTACCCAAGATCGCGTAACAAAACTATAATGGAGCTGGGTTTCCAGGCAGGATGTCCACCCCTGATGTCCAGCACTTCTATTACCACTTAATATATGCCTTTCTATAATTAACTGACCTTACATTGCAACTAAATACTGGGGGAAAAAACTTGCAAATGGAAGGCACAGTTGGTGTTTTGGAATTGACAGTCAGCAATTTGCAGGCTAATAAATCTAAGGACCCAACTGTTTCTCTCACTGGCAGTAATGGAGCAGCCACTTTAGGCTCTGTATTTTTGGTTAATTAGAACACTTCTCAGGTGGTAAAATTGATAGCCTTCAGCTTGGTATGCTTTAATGCAACCTGAGACCTGCTGTTATCATCCAGAAATGCACTGCCTGCCAAGTACTACTGCTTAATCCACATAATTAGTTTAGCACTATCATCATTGGACTCTGACAAAACATGGAAGAAAAAATAAAATATACATATATTTTATTTTATTTTTTTTACTTTCAGTTTTAGCGATTCCTCTATTTTATCATCACTTTAGAGATAATATTGGGTTGTCGGAAAAGTTATGACATTTTTTCTCTGCTTCTCATTGCGTCATGACTTTTCCGACAACCCAATCAAATTTACCAATCGTTTTTAAAGCAAGAGTTAATAAAAATATAATAATTACAACAATAAAACTCAGGTAAAAATGACTGACTGCTTATGTTCTAGTCACTCTGATTAGATCTTTACATCAATTATCTGGTGCATTCTTTGAGCTTACTCTATGTTGTGATAGCTATTGTTATCCCAGTTTTCCAGATAAGCAACCTGAGCTTAAGGGTATAAAATCACTTGCCCCAAATCATACAAATATTAAATGTTTGGCTGAGATTCTACAACCACAGTCTCACTCTATACCCTGCAGTCTTACTACATGTTTTTAAAGTTAACAGTTTTAATTATAGTAATTTCTCTTCATATCTACTAATACATTCATTAATAATTCAAGAGAAACAAAGTAAATAAAAAAGTATTTTCTTTTGAATGTTAAAACAAACATATATTATATTAGCCTTTCAAAAGGATATAAGATTTTAGATGATCCTAATAACGTATTTAAGTCATTTTTGATGGCTTCTCATATTAAATGAGGTGTTTTATTTTGAAAAGCATCTTCTGTGTTGTTACCCAATATACACATTTTGTTCACCTTGAGAATGACACTAAATTGAGGGCTTATTTGAAGTAACTCACAAAACATCTACAGTATACTATATTGAATTTATAAAACCCTTTGACTACAGTTGCTACTTTTACTTATTAATGTCTGGAATTAATTAGAATCATAAGCCTACTGGAGTCTCTTTGACCTGAGAAGTATAGATAAGGTTACAACATTTGCTCTTTAGATGCTGTATGACCTTTGTAGAAATAATTTTATGGTTCAATCATTCAAAACTAAGTGTGTTTCAATGCATAATCTGTCTCAGGACCTAAACTAAATAAAAAGGATAGACATGTGAAGAAGATAAGAATCATGGTTTAAGGAGCTTACAACAGCAAGTGGTTTACAGACTTAACAATGTATGGTCTACTCTAGACAATTCACTGAAAACTGCCCTACTTTTTTCGCAAAATTATTTTCTAAGGTCACTCCAAAAATATCAGGGATCGGATACTATGGTGGATTAAATATGGCCACAAATCATATGTAGTTCCTCACATTAACTGTGGGAGTCTATTTCCCAACCTCTTAAATTCAGACTAGTCCTGAAACTTGTTTTGACCAATAGAATGAAGCAGACGTGATACTCTGGGAGTTCTCGAGCCTAAGCTTCAACATCCCTGTGGCTTGGCCTTCGCTCTCTTGTACTGCTGTTCTGAGAATGCCATGTGAGAAGACTGGTGGGACCTACTGGAGTATGAGTGGTCATATGAAAGAACCGAGCTGCTCCATGTGACAGCCAGGTATTCCTGGGATATTTGGGAGTACAGCCATCTTTGCCTCTCTAGCCCAAATAGCCCTGCAACCAAACCCAGCCTATGAATAAGCTCAGGTGAAACCAACAGAAGAACCACCTATCCAACTCACAGAATCTTAGAAATAACCCAATAATGTCTTCAGACACTAAATTGTAAGGTTTTTATATGACAATATTTAACTGAAATGGGTATTTTAGAGTTTTAAGAAGCACGCGAGCTTCAGAGGTTAGTATCTTAAAGGCAGCTTGGATTTTCATGTCCTGTTATGTCCTGAGTATTGGCAGTTAGGGTGAATTTTCATTGTGTAGAGAAATGTCTAATCAAAATCCTGAGAAGACACATAAAAATGGAGGAGTAAACTTGAAACGTTTTTTGTTTTTTTTCTCATAGATCAACATTAAAATGCTACAATGGTGGATACATGTCATTATGCATTTGTCCAAACCCATAGAATATACAAAACCAAGAGTGAACCCTAATGTAAATGATGGGTGATAATGATGTGTGAATTTAGGTTTAATGATTGTAACACATATACCACTGTAGTGTAGGACGCCAGTCATGTGCATGTGTGTGGAAAGGGGGTACTCTTGTACTACCTGCTTAATTTTGTTGTGAACCTAAAACTCCTCTAAAATATCAAGTTTACTAATTTGAAAAAATGAAAACAGCAATGACAATAAAAAAGTTTTGTTTTGTATTTCCTTTTAACATATATACAGAGATTCAATTTTAAATGTAAATTAGTTTGTTGTTGTGTCAGAATTTAGTCAGGTTGAACTAGTATATCCCTTAGTGAATTGCTAAATGTGATAATTAATTTTTGTTTTGTACTTCACACTGTAGAATTTGCAAAGTATTCAGTTATACCCAAAAAGGAAGAAAAATGACATGCACTGCTGCTTATACACAGATACATGCAGATACCTGAGGGAAATATTTCATTAGTCAGTGAACAGCTCTATATATGTCAATGAGCTATAGTTGTGGAAAGAAAATAATCAGTTATAAAATCACTTGACAAAAATGCTTCATTATTTCAGTATTTAATCCCCTTGACAATATTTAGAAGAGGAAGGAAGAGAAAGATACATATGATATACATGTGTATGTGTTGAGAGAAAGAAAGGCTGTGTAAATGGAATAGTTCTGCTTAATTGTATTCCTAGCTACTGCTGTTTATTTGAAATCGCCTAGCTGGAGTTCTACAGCTTTGAAAATATTGAAAGACTATCTGCACAGTCACAGCAATTTTTAATTAAGATAAATTATTAAACATGATCTAAATTTTGTTTAGCTTTGCTTTCGCTTCACATGTGAAATGATCTCTTCACTACAGGCACACCTCACTTCATTGTGCTTCACTTTATTGGGCCTCACAGATATGCCATCTTTTTATAAATTGAAGGTTTGTGGCAGCTCTGTTGAGCAAGTCTACCAGTGACATTTTTCCAACAGCATTTGCTCAATCTATGTCTCTGTATCACATTTTGGTAATATTAACAGTATTTCAAACTTTTAATTATTATTATTATATTTGTTATGGTGATCTGTGATGTTAACTACGTATTGTAATTGTTTGGGGAAGCCACAAATCTTGCCCTCCTTAGAAGATAGCACATAATCCATAAAAGCTGTCAGTATTCTGACTGCTCCACCGCTGGCCATTCCCAGTCTCTCTCGGTCTCCTCAGGACTCCCTATTCCCTAAGACACACTATTGAAATTAAGCCAATTAATAACCCTAAGATGAAATCTAAATGTCAAGTGAAAGACAGTTCCCATGTATCTCACTTTAAATCAAATGCTAGAAATGATTAAGCTTAGTGAGGAAGGTACGTAGAAAGCTGAGATAGGCTGAAAGCTAGGCCTCCTGCGCCAGTTAGCGAAGTAGTCGATGCATAGGAAAAGTTCTTGAAGGAAATTAAAATGTGCTATGGCAGTGTACAGAAATAAGAAAGCAAAACAGCCAAATTGTGGGATACAGAGAAAGTTTTAGTGGTCTGGATAAAAGGTCAAACCAGCCACAACATTCCCTTACACCAAAGCCTAATCCAGAACAAGGCTTGAACTCTAATTCTATGAAGGCTGAGAGAGATGACAAAGCTAGTAGTGGTTGGTTCATGAGGTTTAAGAAAAGAACCCACCTTCATAACATGAAAGTGCGAGATGAAGCAGCAAGTGCCGATGTAGAAGCTTCTACATGTTATCCAGAAGATCGAGCTAAGATAATCAGTGAACTAAGATGATAATGAGCTAAAGGACAGATATTCAATGTAGACAAATGAGCCTTATATTGGAAGATGCCATCTAGGACTTCCATAGCTAGAGAGGAGACGTCAACGCCTGGCCTCAGAACTTCAAAGGACAGGCTGACTCTTTTTAGAGGCTAATGCAGATGGTGACTAAGTAAAAGCCAGTGTTCATTTACCATTCTGAAAATCCTAGGGCCCTTAAATATTTTGCTAAATCTACTCTGCCTGAGCTCTATAAATGGAGCAACAAAGCCTGGATGACAGCACATCTGTTTACAACATGGTTCACTGAAGATTTTAAGCCCATTGTTGAGAACTACAGCTTAGAAAAAAAAAAAAGATTCCTTTCAAAATATTATTACTCATTGACAATGTACCCGGTCACCCAGGAACATAGATGGAGATGTACAATAAGATTAATGCTGTTTCCGTGTCTTTTAACACAATATGTACTTTGCACCCCATGGATCAAGGAGTAATTTCAGCTCTCCAAGTCTTATTATTTAAGAAACATATTTTGTAAGGCTAGAGCTGCCACAGTGATTCCACTTATGGGTCTGTACAACATAAATTGAAAACCTTTTGGAAACGATTCACCATTCTGGATGCCATTAAGAATATTCATGATTCTGGGGAAGCAGTCAAAATATCAACATTAACAGGAGTTAAAAAGAAATTGACTGTAACCCTCATGGATGATTTTGAGGGGCTCAAGACTTTAGTGGAGAAAGTCACTACGGATATGGTGGAAATAGCAAGAGAACTAGAATCAGAAGTGGAGCCTGAAAATGTGACTGAATTGCTGCAACCTCATGATAAAACTTGAACAGATGAGAAGTTGCTTCTTAACCCTACCAGACCTGAGGCCCTGAACCTAACTGTCCCCTATACCTGGGCTCCTGAGCATTAAAGAGAAAAAACCAACATGATATAGAAAAATGTTAGTTACATGCAAACAAGTGGCTAGAANTTTTTTTAATTAAATTTACTGGGGTGGCATTGGTTAGTAAAATTATATAGGTTTCAAGTGTACGTTTATATAAAACATCATCTACATATTTCATTGTGTTCAACACTGAGTCAGTTCTCCTTTCATAACGATATTTTTGACCCCCTTTCTCTCTCTTGCCACCCACCTCCCTTCATTTCGCTAATTTTCATCTCATACAATTTGAAATGATGAGTGTGAAATTGTCTTTGAAGACTGTTAGATTACCTCCATATCCCTTTCATCCATTAACACTAATATGATTTATTGTACAGGTTTAAAATGAGTACCAATAAAGTTAACTCTTGTAGAAAGATGAGTTTTAACATCTCATCCAAACATCTGATTAGGACAGGAAGCAATAAATAGCTTAAACATGACAGTGTCATCTTTTATGAGGCTAAAAGCTTGACTTGACAAAGGATGTTACTAGTTATAACTACAATTTAATATTGATTTTTCCCAAAATTATTTTTCAACAATTTTGATTTCCTATCCGGGAAGTACTTGAAAACCAAAAATCGTCCAATATTCAACAAATTGTCCCAAAGCTGAATAATCCATGAAGAATTACAACTGAAGATTCAAAGATTAAATTTCAGT
Source organism: Hipposideros armiger (assembly GCF_001890085.2). NCBI lineage: Eukaryota > Metazoa > Chordata > Mammalia > Chiroptera > Hipposideridae > Hipposideros > Hipposideros armiger. The sequence goes on along the minus strand of NW_017731801.1, from coordinate 21,727 downwards.
TATTTCTTAAGACATCCTACTATCTGCTCCAATTCTGACGCTTTTTTAATAGATTATTGCAAAATCTAAAGTAATGTTAGATAATCTAATCACATCCTCTCTTGGTATAAAGATAATCATTTTGTCTGTTGTCCTATTTGAAATGAATAGATTACAATTTCTTTTATTCATTCAATTGTTTGACGATATTTCTTTAGCATTAACTTGCTATTAATAGGAAAAAATGATCATTATTAGCTTTCAAAAATATTAAAATAAACTTTTAGGATTAGTGTTAAAAAAAGACATAATTATAGGTAAGCATGATTAGGTTAAAATGGAAAGTTTGTGTTGTCNAATAAAGTCTTGTACAATTCCACATTTTGGAAGTGAGCCAACTTAATCAACAAGTGTGGAAATCAAATAGAATGAGCTAGCCTTTAACTTCAAATTCTAGTATCTACTCTAAGCCACAATTTAAGAGATGTGAAAAAAATATATACTTTTAAAAATGAATAACAGTAATCCAATGTAATCAATGGCAACAATAAAGCATAAATGGCTAATCTGAGAAATAGAAAAAACTTTTGATTGCATATATACAAAATCAGATGTAGCAAATCCATATGCCTGCAAACCAAGCAACAATTTCAACAAAGATGTTGTCTCAGTTCAAAATGCGTGAGATGTGGCTGAGACGTCAATGCAAAAATTTTTAGCAACAGTAAGTTCTGGTATGACTGCTTCTGGAGGCAATGGTGGAAATAAAATCTGTTCATCCCTATTTAATATAGAAATACACCAGGCATTGTCTTATTGACAAAGGATATAATAATGGTCACTAAAAGTAAACATGAGTCATGCTCTCAAGAATTCACATTCTCATATAAGGTAGAAATAATAATGAAATGCATAAATAGATAAGTATATTTTCAAGCGTTTTATGTACAGTAAAACCAGTGTAATGAAAGGTCGTGACATGTTTTCGACCTGTTAGAAAGTCTGTGAAATATCTTTTGAGAAAGGGATAATTGACCTGAGATCTGAATGGCAACAAAGAGTTAACTAGGAAAAAAAAAAAAAGGCAACTGGATGAGTATGCAGTCAGAAGAAACAACATCGGTACAATTTTGATGCCAGGAAAGCACGAGTGTAAAGGAACCAAATAAAGTCACTTTGATCGAAGCAGAGGAGATGGAGCAGCATGGGAGAGAATGAGGCCAAGAAGCTCAATTATAAAAGGCTTTTGAAAACTTTGCCTCTTTTATTAAAAGCAAAGAACAGCATTTGAAATGTGCAAGAAAGAAGGCGTGTTAGAAGAAAATGAAGGTATTTTGATCAAGTTCATGTCTCCAAAGGATGCCTCTGAAAGCAAGATTGAGACAAGACATAAAAAGACAAAAATAGACACAGGTAGAGTTACTAGAGGATCATTTCAGTTTAAGAGATAACAGTAACCTTTATTATGGTAAAGGGAAGAGATACAGAAAAGTAAAGAAGAGATATTTAGAAGGTAAAATAAATAGGACTGATGATCTTAATCATGTTTTATAGAATATTAAAAAAAAGTTGATAATCCTTTGGGTGAACAACAAAAATAAATATTTTCATGCTCACAAATTACAGATTTGCAGGTGTGCAAATAAACTACCATTTACTTTTATCTTGACTGGACTTGTTTGAGCCTTATGGGACTCCAGGCTACTGGTTGGGTTCAGGTCTTTCCATGTGCCTTTATTCTGAGGCTTAAGGTAAAGACTGCACAGCTGAGATAGCTGTTTTCACGACAGTTCACAAGAGTGCAAGAGGGCAAGCTACATCACATCAGTGGAATAGGGAAATAGGAGGGAAATATTATAAATAACGTGAGAAGTGGTGTGAATGTATAAACTTAGATATGGACAAGTTTCCCAGGGATACCACAAAATAAGAAAAGGTGGAACAGAAGATTGGTATTGAGGAACTCAAATATTTTATATTTGGAAAAAGAGCTATACGCCTCTAAAAAGACAGCAAATGATTTGCTCGAGAGGTAGAAGGGAAAGTTAGGAGACCACTTTGTTACATAAGCCAAACAAGAGTTTCATGTATCAAGGCTGTATCAAGATAAGGAATAAGGCATGTGCACTGTATTTAATTACATGAGGGTTTATTAATGATTAGGAATGAACAATTTGGGAGGAGCGACAGGGTTTGGGATTAAAAGTATAGCTGTTGTAAGAGTGAACAGCAGGTAGTGAAGGCAACACTTAGAACACTTATTAGAAGTTTTGCTAGAAAAGAGATAAAAACAGGGCAGCATCTTGAGCTATAAGGAGATGGTAGAAGGAATTTTTTTTCTTAACCTTTTATTTTCTTTCTAAAGGGCAGAATGTTAAGTGTACTTCAAATCCAATGGGAAAAGCTCATTTCAGGAAGAGTAGTGGAATATTCAGAACACTGAGGGAATCAGCTCCATCCAGGAGGTTTCAAGGCACATCACATGATTTAGCTTTTGATAAGAAAGGTTAAATGAGAAATAAAGACAGGAGTTAGATGAAAAAGAATGAGGACATTAGGAATCCCCAGATGAAATANCTAATGGTTGGGAGTTTTGACAGTGATGAGGAGTTGTATGAATTTTATGATGAATAAAACTTGAGTTCAATAACTTTATGTAATACATTTTTTTTCAAATTTCAGGACCCAAAATTAAGGAGCATCTTATACATGGGAGCGTCTTATACATGGGGAAATACGGTATTTGACGTCATATTTCCCAAACCTTGGTGTCTTCATTTTGACAGAGTTCAGTAATATAATCCTTAATAACACTAGGCTTCAAGATAATATTTTGGAATATTCTCCATACATCTGAAACAGCTATCTGAAACATGGTAGTTTATAATTTGCATTCATGTGAGGTAAACGACATTCTAACTTTATCAGTTCTGCAAAATATGGCATCCTGAGTTTAATAAAATAATGCTTTAAAATTCTCAATGATAGTTTAATTGCCCCAGCCCTGTGGATCAACAAGAAAAATAACTTCAGGTGCACCTAAAGCTTTCCACAACACTACTTTTAATATGAAAAGTTTGATGTACTTAAACTATTTTAATAAAACTAACTGCACATTTGCTAAGCTACATTGACAGAATTAAATAGGCTTTGGAAATGTATTTCTTATTATCAGTCTACCTTTGTAGATTTCCCAGATTCTAATCAAATTTTCTGCAGGTATTTGCAATTACCATTTAATTCATTTTACAGTGTATTTGCTATGCGCCTCTCATTTAACCAGCAGTCATTGATTTCATCTATTCAAACACTTCAGATTAGTTTTCTTCAGCTTAATTCTCTCAAATCTTTGTAGCTCTGAAATACTCAAAATATCCTTTGAGGTATGGAGGGAAAAACAGTGTCTGTGCCTCTCTCGTTAATTCTTGTCTACCTCCTTTGAACAGAGACACTAACACGTTTATGCTTGATATGAGTACTGTGGTAATAATGATGAAGGGTCTGGATAAATGACTCCCAGGGGGAGACACTTGAAAAAAATGTGAGTGTGATTAGCATGTAGAAGAGATAAGGTGTTAGGCACTTGAGCTTGGGATAGCATTATGGACACATAGCTTCAAATATTTAAGAGCTGCTTTATATATAAGAATATAGGCTTATTGTATAAAGTTTCAGAGGGCAGAATGAAGATTAATTTGTAGAAGATCCAAAGAGGCAGACTTAGTGTAATTATATTGAAGAATAAAATGAACATGAAATAATCCACATGTAAAGAAGCTTTTATTCACTGTACAGTAATACTTTGGTTTGTGAGCGTAATTTGTTCCAGAAACAAACTGCTCGTATTGCAAGACATGGCTCATTTACCAAGTTAAAATGTGTTAGAAATGTTTGCTCGTCTTGCGGAACACTCGCAAACCAAGTTACTCCCAATCCAGGGTTTTACTGTATTCTGATTTAATTCATCAAACATCTAATTCCAACTGAGACAATAGGGATGGGGCTTGGGTCCACTCCCTTAACCACCAGATCCAGCACCACCAAATTTAGCTACTTTCTAAAGCCTAGATAAGCAACTTTCCAACCACCACCTTCCCCAAGGCAGTGACCTCCCTCCCACACCCTCATGTGCACACAGCCCTGCCTTGACCAGTATAAGACCTTCCTGGGGTGGCAGTAATGAGCAACACCGCCATCTTGAGCCTACTAAACATGTGCCAGGACCTTGGCATCGACTGTGCCTGTGCGAGCACCATACCCAGGAAGAAAGGAAAGGATTACCCCAGCTGAAGTCAAGCCCTTCCTCGCTCTGCCCTATATAAAGCCTCAAGCAGCTCCCTTAAGGGACCCAGCTGGGGAGTTCATCCTGTGCTGCCTCACTTGTGCTGGAGCTTAAGTCCTAATAAACCGTGTCTGAGCTTTTGGCTTGGCCTCTTGTCAATTTCTATTACATAGAGAGCCTAAGAACCCAAGGTCAGTAACACAACTACAGGCACTGTCACACTGCATAGAAAACTAAGAAATAAAGATAAATACAGCACAGTGATGAGTTAATTCAGATCGCTGTGCCACCACCTCTGGTCTCATGAAGCTTTCTATTTCATCCCTGACTGTGCTGCTCCTCATTACCTAATGCGGTTTGGGACAGTTAACACCTAATATTGATGCTCTTGTTTCTTACCATAGTGGCCTCTGAGGACACTTATCTCTATTTTGTCACTCCAACCAAAGCAGATGCACACACATGGCTTAATTTTCTTCTGTCCTTATGAGACTCGGTTAGGATAATTATTAGCCCTTTACTACAGGTTCAAGGATAATAAAAGGATAGGATTAAATGGATTATGCAAATAATTAAAATTAGCAAACAGATATGACAGAAATTAAAATCCACAGCCCTGGCACTTTGTTCAGTTTTTTACAGCAGGACTTCTCAAGCCTGAATGTTCATTACAAGTCTTTTGGAGATCTCATTAAAATGCAGATTTTGCAGTAAGTCTGAGGCACAGCACAAGCTTGGGTGGTGATGCTGTTGCTTTGTTTACCAGGCTTTGGGCCTAAAGGCCTTTATAAATGCTTCTAACAAACAAAAGGGCTTCCTCTTCCTGGCACTTTTTCTGTGTCAAAATCCACATCGACCTCAGGGTGCCCTGATGCACACATGATATGCTCAGAGTGAATGAGGCACCTAGAAGGGAAGGTACTTCTTAACCCAAAATACTGACTGACTTCCCAGTCTATATTTCCTATTTCAAAAATGTATGAATGATTTTTTTTTCTTTCTGTAATTACCCAATTTCTAATTTAGCCAGAAGATCCAAGGTGCTGGATTATTCATATGGTTAAAAAAAACCAAAAAGCAAATTAATAGTTTCCATTTAAAACTCTTTCCAAATTAAACAATGGGAAACTCCAGAAATACTTCGCATTCTTCAAAAACTTACATTATATCAAACTAAGGGGAATATCTGTTAAATCCAAGACCGCATTTATTAAGTCCCATCCAGATATTTCAATCAATCTCTCACCTTGATTCTGGTGCAGATAAGACCTGCACAGCTCTCCCGCAGTCTTCTGTAAGGGTTCAAAAACAAAACACACAAAGTATACAC
>NW_017731801.1:0-6953 GCF_001890085.2 Hipposideros armiger | reverse complement strand
TTTCCTTCTTTTTTAAAGGCTGAATTATATGCTATTGTATGTATAAACCACGTTTTCTTTATCGACTCATCCATCAATAAACATGTAGGTTGTTTCCTATCTTGGCTATTGTGAATAACGCTGCAAGCATATGAAGTGTAGATATCTCTTCAAGATCCTGATTTCAATTCTTTCAGATATATACCCAGAAACGGGATTGCTGGAACATATAGTAATTCTATTTTTAATTTTGAGGCACCTCCTTACTGTTTTCCATAGTGGCTGCACCACTTTACATTCTCTCCAACAGTATGCAAGGGTTCCAATTTTTCCACACACATACTTGCCAACACTTTTCTTCTTTTTTGATAATGACCATTATAACAGGTGAGGTGATATCTTACTGTGGTTTTTATTTGTATTTGCCTGATGACTAGTAATATTGAACAGATGTCCTTTATTGGCCATTTGTATGTCTTCTTTGGACAAACATCAATTCAAGTCCTCTGCCCATTTTTCTAGTCATGTTAATTGTTTTCTTGCTGTTGATTTATCAGATTTCTTTATATATTTTAGATATCAAACCCTTATGAGATAACGTGGCTTACAAATATTTTCACTAACAATGAACTATCTGAAAAGGAAATTAAGCAAACAATCCCATTTATAATGATCAAATATTTAGGAATAAACTTAATCAAGAAGCTAAAAACTTGTACACTGAAAACTACAAGACATCGATGTATGAAAATAAACACAAATAAACAGAAAGACATCCATGCTTATGGACTGGAAGACTTAATCTTGTTAAAATGTGCACACTACCCAAAATGATCAATCTTCAGATTCAATGAAATCTTTATTAGAGAATCAATGGGATTTTTAGCAGAAATAGAAAAAAAAATCCTAAAATGCATATGGAACCACAAACACTTGAATTAAAACAGTATGAAAGTGGCATACAAACAAACATGTAGACTAACAGAACAGAATAGAGCACCCACAAATAAAGCCATTCATGTACAGTCAAATGATCNACTCTAAGTATCCCGTATAAGCATAATCACACAGCATTTTTTTTTAGTGACTGGCATACTTAGCATACTATACTCAAGATTCTTCCATGATGTAGCATATATCAGAATTTCCTTCCTTTCTAAGGCTGAATAATATCCCATTGTTATGTGTAGACCACATTTTGCTTATCCATTCATCCATCAATGAACACCTGGGTTGCTTCCACATTTTAACTATTGTGAATAATACCATTTTGAACATAGGTGTGCAAATATCTCTTCAAGACCTTGCTTTCAATTATTTCTGGTATGTACTCAGAAGTGGAATAACTGAGTCATATGGTAATTTTATTTCTAATTTTTTGAGGAAACTTCAGAATTTTTCCATAGTCACTGTACCTATTTACATTCCCACCAACAGTGCCAAAGGGTTCCAAATTCTACACACCTTTGCCAATAATTAGGAAATTTTGTCTTTCTGATAGTAGCTTGATGAGTGTGAGGTGGTATTTCATTATAGTTTTGACTTGCATTTCCCTAATAATTAGTAAAGTTGAGTATCTTTTCATGTGTTTCACTGACCACTTGTACATGTGTATCTGTGTTGCTCTTTTTACAGAACCAACTCTTGGTTTCATTACTTTTCTCTATTGTTTGCTTCTTCTTTGTTTCATTTACCTCTGTTCTCATATTTATTATTCCTTTCTTCTGCTACCTTTGGATTTAGTTTGTTCTTCTACTAGTTCCTTAAGTTGTAAAATTAGGATGTTGATTTGAGATTTTTCTTCTTTTTAATATGTGTTTCTATCTATAAATTTCCCCTTTAGGACTGCTTTTGCTGTGTCCTATAAGTTTTGGTGGTATGCCTTCATTTTCATTAATTTCTAATTTTTCTGTGTTTGCAGATTCCTTTAAGCCTCAGTCCTCTAAACAAGAAGAGAAAAATGAATCAAACTAAATAATCAAAAAGCCCTCTTCAGCTCAGATCTGTGACCTCCTATGTTAAAATGTCATAGTTTTACCCTAGCCTTATTATACATTAGAGTGATACTCAGAAACAAGCATGGAATCTCTCCGTTTAAATTCATGTGTGGCAGGCCTATGGATTTGAGTCTGAGACCATGTGTGCCCTGTACTTAATTTAGCTGAACCCTCTCACAATCATGTCTGGTACTTAAAAGGATGTCTCTCTTCCCTAGAAATTTAGAGACATGAAATGTAATAAGGACATGGAAGGGCCACCTGGAAGAATCCTGTCACCTCTATTGAGCAGAGAATTTTGTCTACATGAAAGTGTTCTTCAGGAAAGACAGGTTTTCACCACTATTGGGTGAGACCCTTTCAACTTGGTGGGGATCCTGAAGGTAAAACTCATGAAAGTGTTACAGCCTCCCCACCCCCACCCCAAAAGCTGGTCTCCCAGGAGTTTTATCTGTTCCACTAGACAGGGATCAGTCTCCGGCACTTAATAATTACCTCTAGGTGTTCCCGGGGCCAGCCACTGATCAAGTTAAGCTGGGATTGTCTGTGTTCATGTCTTTCCAGTTTGAAGGATAGTGGTTTTCCTTTTGACCTCAACTTGCTGATGGATCTCAGAGCTGTTGATTTTCAGTTTGTTCTGCTTTTTTTTTTTTTTTCTAATGAAGAAGGGAGTGATATTGTCTGTGTTCTTTATGTGTCAGACTGACTGGAAGTCGTATTACCTTTTAAATGTAAACTGTTCAAATGATTTATCGTCTATTGATAACAAGCATAAGCGCCCAGCTAGTAACCCTGGTTGGAGAGTGTGCCTGGACGTGCACTAGACCTCCGATTGTCCAATGGCCCTCTCTGCATCTCTCTTTCCTCTCACTGCAGTACAGACTGAAGTCTCAATCCCCTAACCACCAAAAAGCCACATCTATAACCCAATTTCCCTCCTCTGCTGTTGCCCTCTTGTGACCCTCTTCATCATTATCATATAGGCATGAGATGTCCTTGTGTAATGCTTTCCTTCTCAGGGTTTCAAACTTTCAGCTTTCTCCTAATGTTTAGAATATATTTCCCATGTTGCATTTTGGCTTAAACAGGTTGGTACATCCCAGAGGTCAGCAAACTGCGGCTCACGAGTCACGTGCAGCTCTTTGGGTGTGTACATGTGGCTCTGAAGTAAAACTGAAAATGAAAGTGAAACTATCATAGTTTCATTTATAAAATTTTTCAAGGATATTATTCACATAATGGTGATTTCATTTGTTTTATGGCTCTCGCATAATATTTATATTGTTGTGAGGGACGTGATTTTTTTTTTTTTATCTGAGCCATCCGCCACCTGTTGGCAGCTCAGCGGCAGCTCAGCTCAGGCCAGGACTCGAACCGCTGTTGCTCAGAGATCACACTCTTGAGCGAGCTCTTAACCAACTGAGTTACTCTGCCAGCCCTAGTGAGGGACAAGATTGGCTCTTCCATCTCAAAAGTTTGCCGACCCCTGGTATATCCACACCCTATTCCTGTTGCCCAAGCACTGTTTCCTTTCTTTCTTGTCCACTCTCATTGGATCAGGGGGGAAAAAAAAAGGACTCTCTCCTTCCTCTTTTAGTTTGAATGGGACATTTTATGTCATATCAAGTTTTCCCTATCCAATAGCTTATGATCACAGTGATTGTTCAAGTACCCAGGAATGAGAAGATGGACTCATATGCTCAAGTGAGCTAAAGTAATTTAAAAACCTTTTATCTCAAAAAAAAANTTACTGTGGGTAAAATGCTAGCAAACAACATTGCATGCTACAGAGAAATTGTGAAAGAGTGAATAGATGCAGCAGATTTCACTGTTGTCTTAAGAAATTGCCACAGTCACCACAACCTTCAGCAAACACCACCCTGATAAGCCAGCAGCCATCAACATTAAGACAAGACCCTCCACCAGCAAAAAGATTATGACTTGCTAAAGGCTCAGTGATGGTTAGCATTTTTTAGCAATAAAGTACTTCTTAAATTAAGGCATGTACATTGTTGTTTTAGACATAATGCTATTGCACACTTAATAGACTACAATATGGTATAAACATAACTTTTCTATGCATTGGGAAACCCAAAAATTCCTGTGGCTTGCTTTATTGTGATAGCTGCTTTACTGCAGTGGTCTGGAGCTGAACTGGCAATATCTCCGAGGTATGAGTGCATTTGTAAATAAATAATGGTGGGATATAAAATGAAAAACATTTTATGGAGACTCAGTAATATGGCAGCAGTGATTATAAGATACAAAATTCAAAATACAATTTAGGGAAAATTTAAGCCACGGAGTTTAGTGAAGTTTCATAGTGTTATGGCTCCTTAAATTGTATTAAAATGCAAAGAGAAAATTGTAAAAATATTTAGTACCATTACAAGAGAATTCTGTCCTTTTGATTGCTAAAATAATGATAGCCAACATTCATTGTGTGCATATAACATGTCAGGCACTCTTCTAATCAGTTCACATATTTCATTTAATTTTCATAAGAACAATTTGAAGTAGATACTCATTTTACAGATTAGGAAACAGAGGCATAGAGAGAGTAAGTAATACAATTAAGGTCACATAGCTACTAGATGGTTACAGCTGAAATTTAAGCACAGTAAGTATAACTTCAGAACTCAAAGTCTTGAATATGGGGGCTGAATGGATAATTACAATGTGACTAGCTGGAAACACATAATACTTTATATATTTCTTACTTCTAATATTTTCAGTGAAGAACTCAAACATTATGATCAACATGAACAAATATTTGTCACAAATGACACAAAAATTAACACTTCTGTGTAGACCTATTTCCAAAAGGCAGAGTTTTCTACTATGGAAATATTTGCCCATTAAATATATGAAATAAAACCACACATTAACCTAGTTGAGAAAAAGAAGCAATAGTGATAGCTACATCAATATGAAATCCATGCATTACTACAAAGAAATAAAAGAGATACTAAAAAAGTAGATTGACAAATTAAAGAACCTCTATCTTCATAATAAAACAAAGCAGATATATGCCCCTATGGGAAATGCATAAAACAAATCAAATTTTAACTGCAGAAATGCATGTCTTGAATGAAGACTGTTACAGTACCAAATATGCTGGAAATTTTAATGTGGACAAGTCAATACACTTTTTCTCATAAAATAATGTCTGTGTCGTGATATATCTTCCTAAATTTTCACTTCTAAGCTTTCCTAACTCCTGTTTTCATATTGTAGTTGTCTTACCTCCTGCCCCATGGTACTGTAACCTTAGAATCTCCACTATGATATACTATTGATACATCAGTCCTGGCTTATTGATGATTTTCTTTGTCTTCCCCTATGTTAGCAATTTTTAGGCTTGAAGCCTCCGAATTCCCCACATAAGGAAAAAATAAAACTTGAATATTTGTTTATTCTGACACCCTTGCGAAAATGAAGCTGTTCCTGCTGGCTTTGGCTTATACTGCATCATTCTGATCAATCTGTGATGGTTTTATTTGACTCAGGAGAGAATAATTCTAATAAGCACTATTGTAGTCACATCCGTTTCCTCCCTATATTTGTCTCCAGAATCTTTCCCTGGGGAAATCAGTGTAGTTCCAGTCCCACAATTTTCTTCTTAAGGAGTTTTTGCCATTATTTTACACTAAACACTTTAAATCCCCTTAATAATAGCAACTACAAGGTATTATCTCATTTAGTCCTATTAAGGCAATTCTGAGTGAGATATTCTTACTCTTCTTTGGCAGGTGTACAGTCAAGACACAAAGGAATTAAGTAACACGCCCTAGGCCACACAAGCACAGGTGGTTAAGCCAAGATTTACTTCAGAGCTGCGAACGTGCGCGCGCGCATGCACACACGCACACACACACACACACACACAGCTTGACAGTACATTCTTCAGAAGATCCCTGAAAGACCAACTCAACTTACATTTTTTTCCAGTGGGAACTGCCTGAATATTTTAACTTATTTTAGTCTCTTTTCTCTCTCCCCGTTGCAATTAAATTCTGTAGCAAATTACTTAACGTAAATATCATTCTCGTTCTTCCGTATGCCTTACCCTCTCCTTCCATACAAGACATGTGATACTATATAAGCAAAGTAGCTGATCTAGTTAATTCATATTCCTGTATTCTATGAAGGCATAGATCACGGCTAAACCATGCCCACCCATTCTTAGAACCCAAACTTTGACCTCTAGGCATTGTTGCTCATATTCTGGTTTCCTGACTATGAACACCCTGAGCCCAATTCTTCCATGGATCTTAAGCCACAGCTCAGCCTCTCTAAGCCTCCTTTATTCATTCCTGAGTCTTTGCTGATAGAACTTCAGGTCCCCAAGTGTATCTAAAATTACTATTGTTAAAAGGCCTGTGCCTGAAACTTCCATTGCTTTATGTTGTCTTTTAAGACTGTAATTTCCATTCTTTCTCCTGGGTCTGTGAGTTTTGTTTTTTCTTTTTGTCTATATTCATCTATAACACAGGCTGTAATTTCATTAAGTTGGAAACAATCTATCTCATTTTATGGCCATTTGAAACATTAATAGTATTCTCATTGTCTGGGTCTATAAAAGTGGCTTAACTAACCATGCATTGATTAGCTGATTAAGATTAGCCCCAAGAATATTTGAAGTTCTCAGCTATTTCTCCAATTCATGACTTTCTTATATCATGTCTAGACATTTTTTCCCCTTTATTTATATACCGTATTTCCCCATGTATAAGATGCACCCTTTTTGGAAAAATCTGGGGTCTAAAAACTGGGTGCATCTTATACAGTGGTTGTAGTTTTTTTTAATTTACATTTCCCACTGAGGATGACGAGGCAATATACAAAGACAGTGATTTGTCATCAGACACAGATGAGAACAAGCTAATGGTTGGGAGTTTTGACAGTGATGAGGAGTTGTATGAATTTTATGATGAATAAAACTTGAGTTCAATAACTTTATGTAATACATTTTTT
>NW_017735665.1:0-1716 GCF_001890085.2 Hipposideros armiger | reverse complement strand
AGAGTATCTGGTTTCCTTTGGTGGCTGTTGTGGTTGTGCTTGTTGATCTGTTTTGCTCTAAAATCACTCTGCAGCAGGGCCCAGCCAAAGAGGCACAAGAATCATCACACCCATACGCCAACTTTAGATAAAACCAGAGCATTATGGGGTTTGACCTACAAGAGTCACACCCAAAGGAAAATCGCTATAGGCACAAGAGCCCATAGGGGCCAAGCCTTATCAGAGGGATCAAACCACACACAGCAGCTCATAAACTGTGTACACAGCTATCCTCGCAGCTAGTCAGCCTGGGAATCAATCCCACCTACTGACAAGCCAAAAACGATCAAAGCTCAACTTCAACAGGAGAAGACACACAACACAAGGAACACCTCTGGTACACATGCACAGGAAAATAGGGAGACTGAGCAATTCAAATATAAAGGACACACGCCACAAAGTCCACCCAGAAAAGACCAAGAAACCTAGGGGATCTACCTATTACATCAAAGCAAGCACAAAGAGTAAGTCAGAATGGGGAAACAAAGAAACACATTCCAAATAAAAGAACAGAAGAAACCTCCTGAGTCAGTGGAATTAGAGGAAATAGAGGCAAACAACTTATTGAAGACAGAGTTCAGAACACTGATTATTAGAATGTACAAGGAAATTAATGAGAATGTAAAGAAAAATAGAGAAATCATGAAAACCAACAAGCTAGAACTAAAGAATACAATTACTGAATTAAATAACAGACTTGATGGAATTACTAGCAGATTGGATGAAGCAGAGGATCGAATCAGTGACTTAGAAGACAAGGTAACAGAGATCATCCAAGCAGAACAACAAAAAGAAAAAAGAATAAAAAACATTGAAAATAGTATAAGAGAGCTGGACGACAACATCAAGTGCAACAACATGCGCATCATAGGAATATCAGAAGGAGAAGAGAGGAAGCAAAGGATCAAGAACATATTTGAAGTGATAATGTCTGAAAACTTCCCTAACCTGGCAAAGGAAATTGACATACAAGTCCAGGAAGTGCAGAGAGTGCCAACCAAGATGATCCCAACCAGGCCCACACCAAGACACATTATAGTGAAAATGGCAAGAGTTAATGACAAAGACAGAATCCTAACAGCAGCAAGAAACAGGCAGCAAATTACTTACAAGGACACCCCCATAAGATTATCTAGCCGACTTTTCTACAGAAACTCTGCAGGCCAGAAGGGAGTGACAGGAGGTCTTCAAAGTGATGAAAAACAGAGGCCTACAACCTAGATTGCTTTATCTAGCAAGGTTAACATTTAAAATTGAAGGATAGATAAAGAACTTCCCAGAAAAGAATAAGCTAAAGGAATTCATTACCACCAAGCCAGCATTGCAGGAAATGTTATAAGGACTTTTTTAAGCAAAAGAAAGAGAAAAATAACCTAACTAACAAAGACCAGGAACACAAATAACAAATGGCAATAACTATACACCTATCAATAATCACATTAAATGTAAACGGATTGAATGCTCCAATCAAAAGACATAGGATGGCTGAATGGATAAGAAAGCAAAACCCTTGCTTATGATGTATACAAGAGACTCACCTCAGATCAAAAGACACATACAGGCTGAAAGTAAAGGGATGGAGTAAAATATTTCATGCAAATGGAACTGAGAAAAAAGCTGGAGTAGTGATACTTATATCAGATAAAATGGTTTTTAAATTGAAGAATATAATAAAGG
>NW_017735664.1:0-1660 GCF_001890085.2 Hipposideros armiger | reverse complement strand
ATTAATATATTTTTACATAATCACCATTATGTGAATAATATCCTTTAAAAATTTTATAAATGAAACTATGATAGTTTTATTTTCATTTTCAGTTGTACTTCAGAGCCACATGTACATACGCAAAGAGCCGCATGTGGCTCGTGAGCTGCAGTTTGCTGACTCCTGGCAGCTCTTCCATCTCAAAAGTTTGCCGAGACCCCTTCATTTGAATCATCTAGGGAGACACCCCAAAAATACACATATTGTCTCCAACACAAAGGTTCTGATTTATTAAATTTTAGGCAGCCTGAGCATGTGTATTTTGGAAATCATCCCATGATGATTGTGATGTGTGCTCAGAGGCTCTGGACTGGCCGCAGGAACCCTTTCCCTTTGTGGAACACTGTGGTTCTCTAGTAATGTGCAGCTGTGCTTGCTTCTCCAAATCCTGAGAATTGATGACACTTTCAGGGGACAGAGCGTGTTCAGAAGGCTGGGCTGGGGCACACCAAGCATTGACCTGAAAAAGGCTGGGGGCCGAAACAACGTTATGCTTGCCCCTTGTCTGGACGTTAATTTTTGAGCCATTAGGACTACAAAGTGAAAGGCATTGTCCCTGTACTCAGGCTTTTGATCTACAGGTGACAGAGAAAGAACTATCTAGTTAATGAGAGAATTGCCTTAATCAGCACTATCCACAGATCTAGGCAACAGCGGCCCTATCCCCTCCTCACTGGACGGGCCTGTGGCCTGTGCTGTTCCTTCCAGGTGCTGCTCCAAGTACTCAGGATTCCCTGCTCTCATAACTTCAAGCTGATTCTAAGGCCTGCAAGGGCCTCTTCCCCAGGTGCATTTTCCTAGGGCCATTCTTGCTGCTGGTGTGCTCACCTCTTACCTCAGATAGTGACCAGGTGGCAACTGTTTGTGGTCATGGAGGTGTGTGTGCATGGAGCTGAATGTGTGGACTAGGGTGTCCGTGTATGCAGACAAGGATTTGGGTGGGAAGAAAAGGGAATTTGGACTGCGGGCCAGGGCTGGCTCCTCATGACGCCATGTTCGGGTGCTTTATAGGTCATTCATGAAATTGTGTTTAAGGTAGGAGGAGAAAACAAAATTTATGTAGCAGCGTGTTCGCTTGCCTCTTAACATTGAGGTCTTTAGAAAGGTGGTAGATAGGCCTCCATTTGTACTTTTGGGCCTTCTAATGTTGGGCTTTTGGGCTGACTTTAATGAAGGTGTGTTTAAAGCACCACAGAAACGTGTTTTTTATTGGTTTGTTTGTTTTTGTGAAGAAACATCTTTTATTTTTTATTTTATTTTTTTTGTCACAGAATGTGGAGTAGAGTGTGGGAGTGGAGTCAATGGAGTTGTAATAGATATGTATGGTATGGGGGGGAGTGCAGCGGTGGATTGGGGGAGGGGGGTTGTCACCTTGAGGGGTAAAAAGCATAACTAGTGCACTGTGTTGTACACCTGAAACTAATTAAAAATAAATTTAAAAAAAGAAACGTGTTTTTGAGGTTGGTAGTTTTATTACTTTATGTTCCCTTTCAAATCAGCTTAGCAGAATGAGAATTTGGAGGTGCTATATTTGGTGCCTTGGCCAGCTGTGGCAGATTAAATGCCAAGTTTTATTCCTGGGAGGCTGGAATATTTAAGACATTTATCTCTCTCAATGAAC
>NW_017735663.1:0-1716 GCF_001890085.2 Hipposideros armiger | reverse complement strand
GAGAGAGAGAGAGAGAAAGAGACCTATTTCATCCCTTTTCTGATTCTTACAACCGTCTTCTTTAAATTCAGCTCTGATGAACATACACCAGTAGAAGATGAAGAGCCAAAGAAAAGCACCACTTCAGCTTCTACTTCAGAAGGTATTTTTAAATACAGACTTTTTATTGAGATGTCAAAAAAATAAGTTTATAAATAGTTGAACATTAGACTTTGCTTTTATTCAAATTGTCTATCATGCATTCCTTTTCAATATTTCAAATACAATAAAATTGATACTCAGAAATGCATCTTTACAAGTTAGTTTTTTGTTTGTATTTTATGTAGAAGAAAAGAAGAAGAAGAAGAAGTCTAGTCATTCAAAAGAAAGGTCCAAGAAAAGGAGGAAGAAAAAATCATCTAAAAGAAAACACAAAAAGTATTCTGACGATAGTGACAGTGAGTCTGATTCTGAAACTGACTCCAGTGGTAAGAAAATCAACATCATTCTGCAAGCTTTGCTTCGAAGCTAGTTTTACTTCTTAAAGCTTATTTCAGAAGTAGGCTCTTCAAAACAATAATAATAGTCAAGAGTTTTTGAACACTTACTGACTTTGCGCCGGGCACCCTGCTAAGTGCTTGATATTCATTATTGCTTTTTAATCCACCCAGTAACTACAGGATAGGATACATCTTAGAGAAGGGAAAAGGGAGACACAGAGCAGTTTATAAGTACCATCCTCAAGGTCACACAGCTGGGATTCGCACCTAAGCAATGTGACTCCAGATTGGTTGTATGTAGTTGTACAAGGCATGTGGCACTGAACCAAGTCGGGGTTGGGCTGCGAGACCTGTGGTGCCACACCAAGCCATACAGGGCTGCATCAGCCCATCGGAGCAGCTCTTTTGTGTAATTCTCACACTCAGTTGGCACCTTTGTGCAGTTTTCAAAAACGGCATACCACAAAGGACCCCATTCAGGTTGGCAGCTGATTTAAGGATGACACCCCCTGTGGGTGGCACATCACAAAAAGTAACCTTTTTGTGCCGTCTCCTGGCTGATGATTGACAGAGGGTGCCTCCTCTGGGGCACATTACACAAAGGCACCCCTTCCTCTGGTGTCATTCCCACTGTCACTTTTCTTCCTCACTGCTGGAAGACTGAACCTTTTTCCTTAATAAAGAAAGGTTTATTTATCGAAATGGCGACTGGACTTCCTTAAAGCACAAATCCAAGCATGTCAGTCCCCTACTTAAAATCATTCAGTAGCTTTGCATAGCCTTCAGGGTAAAGTTCAGACCCTGATTGACCCTGCTCTAATCACGTATACCCTGTCACTTTCTCTCGTACCATCCTGTGTAGCCTGAGAACTACCTTCTGTCTCCTCAATAGTCCTTGTTCTTTCTCTTGATTTTGTTACTTGATACCAAGAATCCGTCTGCCTGTAATGCCAGTCTCTCCCTGCATGTGGCTTGGCTTATTCGTTTCAACAATGGGCATGCGTGACTTTTGTAATAAAACTGATTTTAAAAAGAACCAGCTTCAGAGTCACCTTTGCCTGGTCAATCATTCCTCGACCACCTTCCCCAAATCAGCCTGATTTTGAGACTCCTCTATAAGTCCAGAACACCCCAGACATCCCCCATCACTCCGCCTTCTATTTATCTCTTTACCTCTGTCTCCTCCATTAGATTGAGCTCCTGGAAAGCATCCCCTCAAACACGCGTAAGGGTTTTT
>NW_017735662.1:0-1661 GCF_001890085.2 Hipposideros armiger | reverse complement strand
AATGTTGGGAAAAGGTACTGCCCAAATATTGCCCCATAGTACAGAGACACCACAGAGAGGTGGGAGCCACAGGTGGACAAGGCTTTGCAGATGCCCTTGGTAGATGGAACCTTCAGGATGGTGGCCCCAATGTGGCCATAAGAGATCAAGATGCATATTATTGAGAGCATAGTGACGGTCACTCCTACTGTGAAAATGAGCAGCTCATCGAGGGAGGTGTCTGAGCAGGACAGCTTGAGCAGGGCACCAAGGTCACAGAAGAAATGAGGAATGGTGGTGTCACCACAAAAGGATAGCTGGGCCAGGAGAAGGGTGTGGGACAGAGCAGTGGCACATGAGAGGAGCCAGGACCCAGCTACCAGTAAGATACACAGTTCCTCTCTCATGAAGGTGATATAGTGGAGGGGCTGAAAGATGGCCACGTACCAATCATATGCCATTGAAGTGAGAAGGAAATTGTCCAAAGCAGCAAAAAATAGGAAAAAATACATCTGTGTTACACACCCTGCATAGGGGATGGCATGGTCGTGAGTCTGCATGTCTGTGAGCATCTTAGGGACGGTGACAGATGAGAAAGAGATGTCAGAGAAGGCCAAGTGGCTGAGGAAGAAGTACATGGGCGTGTGCAGGCGAGCGTCCAGCCTGATGAGCAGGATGAGAAGCAGGTTCCCCAGCACCGTGGTCAGGTATATGCCCAGGAACAGGACGAAGAACGCGCCCTGCTGCTCGGGCCAGATGGGGAGTCCTCGCAGGAGGAACTGGGACACACCGCTCTGGTTCTTAGGCCTCATCCTGCACTTGTGTCTGCTGGTGATGAAAGCAAAATGAAAAAAGCACAATCAACAACTGTTGAGCCTAGGAGATGTCCTACCTGATGTAACACTGCTTCCATTCAATACAAAATGCAAAGATCTCTAGTGAAGAAATTCAGTGTCTTGTCTCCAGGGGAGCTCAGGCAAATGTAATTGAGTTAGTAAATGTTTCCTGGGTCCAAGGCTGAGGCCTTTGATGAGGGTATGGGACTATTCTAGGGATTCCAGGCAGGACATCAGTGAGCAGCCAGCTGGCTTATTCCTCATCTCCCCGAGGCGCGGGGTTCAAGGTGTGAGAGTCAGTGGCCACTGGTGATCGTGGTGCCCCTGTCTTTAGGAACTAGTAAAGAGAAGGGATGAGCACCTGTGTGTACACACACATACACATCACCCCACTTATCTTCTCCCAATGAAGGATATCTAGATCTGCTCTGAACTTTTTAGTCTGCTAAAGTCATCTAGCCTCCGGGAATAGGGACTGGTTTCTCAGCTTCTCAGTAGACACTCAGACACCAGATTTAGCCGACAATTCTGTGTTCCTAAACCTCTGACTGACATCAGAGAGAAAAGCTGTGATCCTGGGGCTTACTCTCCTCAGTTCAGCAGCTTCACAAATGGAGATGTGAAGACTCCGGTCTACCCACTAAGGAAAGGACCCAAGGGGACAGGAGGCCAGCTCTAGGTTAGAGAAGTGCATTAAACATGTAGTAATTGCTCAGTTTACTCCTTGCTCCTCCAAGACACATGCCCTAGGGCAGTGGTCCCTCAACTTTAATGTTCAGCAGAATCACCTGGGGAGCTTGTTAAAGATGCAGATCTCAGCTCCACCTCTAGAGATGCTCCTTCATG
>NW_017735661.1:0-1623 GCF_001890085.2 Hipposideros armiger | reverse complement strand
GGTCCGCTGAGGCAGCAGTGTCCCTAAAAACATTGAAATTGTCCCGAAAAAACAACCTCTATGACCAAGCCCTAAAATATAAGTATGCCACCTCAGCGAACCCTAAAAGCCAGTCCCTATCATTTCCTTCCCTCTAACACCTTAACGCTACACACACCTTTCCCTTACACCTTCTTTCGAACCCAAAAATTGCTAGGAGTAAGGCTCCCGGGAAACATAAGGATGTCCACCATTATCCAAACGCTCGCTCAATCCATCCCCTATGCCCCCTAACCACAAACATAAAGCGCAACCCTGTGCCGGGGCTGATGGTCCCAACCGGAAGTACAAAATTGCCGAGTCATCCTTAGCTAGGGTGGCCCAACACAGATTAGCGCCCTCCCTGTTACTGCCCCCACAGAAGGGAGGATACATGTAAATGAATGAGTGCTGCCAGACGGGTTCAAAACGTCTCTCCCAACAGCGTATAGTTTTGGAACCTGTACTCCCGCTTTCTAGTATTTCCTTTCCGGTAACCAGTAACGTTTGTCGCGCCCACTCAGGGCGGTCCGATGAGGCAGCCATGTCCATAAGAACACTGACACTGTCCCTAAACCTAACAACATCCCTGACAACAAACCGAAAACGTAACTATCCCATCTCAGCAAACCTTAAAAACCTGTCAATACATCCCCTTCTTTCTAAAACCTAAACGATGCACACACCTCTCCCTTACACCCTGTTTTGAACCCAAAAATTCTCAATAGTATGCCCTCCGCGAACCATAAGAACGTCCCCCACAATCCAAACACTCGGCTAACTCTCCCGGATGCCCCCACACCCAAACATGAATCGTAACCCTGTCCCGGGGCTGAGCGACCAACCCAGAAGTGGAAAATTGCTGAGTCTTCCTTAGCCAGGCTGCCCTCCCCACCTCAGCGCCCTTTCCGTTACTGCACCCGCAAAAGCGAGGCTATATGTAAACGAACGAGTACTGCCTGACTGCTACACAACGTCTCTCCCAAGAGGGGACAGTTTTGGGTCCCTTACTCCCATTTTCCAGTATTTCTATCGCCAGTCTCCCGGGACTTGCCATCGCGCTCACACCAGGCGATCCGCAGAGGCAGTCATGTCCCTGACAACGCTCAACCTGTCTCGAACCCGAACACCGTCCCTGATCCCAACCTTAAAATATAAACCTCCCACCTCAGCGAATCCTAAAAAGTTATCCCTATCATATACTTCCCTCGAAAAACTTAACGCTACACACACACACATCTCGCTTACTCCCTATTTTGAACCCAAAGAAGTCTAAGAGTATCCCCTCCCCGGAACCATCAGCATTTCCCCCAAATCCAAATACGCTACCCCTTCCCTGTGCCCCTCAACCAATTTCATAAAGCGTAACCCTCTACGGGAACAGAGGGACCGAACCTGGAAGTGGAAATTTGCTGAGTCATCCTTAGCTAGACTGCCCACCCCAACTCAGAGCCCTCCCCGTTACTGCCCCCGCAAAAACGAGGCTGTATGTAAACGAACGAGGGTTGCCAGACTGGTTCGCAATGTCTCTCCCAAAAGGAGGACAGTTTGGGTGCACCTGCTCCCACTTCCGAGTATTTCTGTTGCCAGTCTCCCGGAACTTGC
>NW_017735660.1:0-3580 GCF_001890085.2 Hipposideros armiger | reverse complement strand
AAGTGACCTTTAAAAAGGTTACTTAAAAGGTCCCTGAAGCCACAGTTTGTAAGTTGTGAAGCCCAGAAGCAGCGCATTTGTGTGTGTGTGTGTGTGTGTGTGTGTGTGTGTGTGGTAAAATATACATAATATAAAATTAAACACTTTAGCCTTTTTCAAGTATGTTGTTCAGTGGCATTAAGTACATTCACCTTGTTGTGCAACCGTCACCACCATCCGTCTCCAGAATTTTTTCATCTTCCCAAACTGAAATCTTGTACCCATTAAACAATATGCCAATTAGATTTTATGACTTCACTGACGGGTCAGTGTTGGGCTGGCCAGGTGAAATGGGCTCCTACAGGAGGTGGTGAGTGTCCCATCACGGGAGGTGTGCAAGCCAAGACTGGAAATGAGGTACAAGGATTCGCTGGGTGGCACCGCTAGACTATGACTGTGTACTAGTATTTACCAGGTTTCCGTTGAAGGGCAAGACAAAAAGCCTTACCTGTTGTGGACTGAGGCGCGAGGTTTTGCTGTGTGGGTTTTTTTGTGTGTGTCCCAGGTGCCATGATTTGACCTGCAATTTACCTGTATTAAAAACAAGCTATGCAATAATGAGGCTCCGTTATACCTCACGCAGCCTCCAGTCTCGTCAGCCCCCAGATGCAGTGAGTTTATTTATGCTCGTGCCCATGCCATCACCTGCAAGAAACATCTGATAGCTTCCCTCCACCTCTGCAAGGAGGGTGAGTTGGAGCGTGGGCCGTGTATAGTAATATGGNTGCGAGAAGCTCAGCCTCAGGGCTCTGCAGGAAGGAGAAACAGATGGACTGGAAAGGCCTCTTCGTGCCCCTGTGGAGTTTGGGGTGAAGTTCAAGGTAGCCTTAGGGTCTGTCAAGGGCAGAAATGTGTCCCTTCCAAACTCATGTATTAAGCCCTAATCCCAATACCTGAGAATGTGACCGTATTTGGAGACAGGGCCTTTAGAGAGATGAGGAAGTTAAAATGAGGGCCTGTGGGTGGGCTCCGATCCAATGTAGCTGGTCCTTCTAGGAAGAGGAGAGGTCCACAGAGAGCTGGGGTCACAAGCACAGAGGAAAGACCAGTGAGGACACACTGAGAAAGCTGCCTGCGAGCCACGGAGAGAGGCTCCAGAAGAAAGAAACGAAACCTGCTGAGGCTTGGACTTCCAGCCTTCAGAACTGGGAGAGAAGACCTTTTCATTGTTTAAGTCACCTAGTCTGTGGCACCTGCTGATGGCCGTCCTATAACTAATACAGAGTTCTAGGCTCTAAACCCGGGAGGGGCCCTGAAACATCAGGCTCACCCAGCTGCTCACTCTTCTCCTCTTCTCTCTTCCTCCCTTTTCATGTTGAAAAAGTTTCAGACCTCCCGAAAAGCTGAAATGAAGAGCACAATGGACACTAACATCCTTGCCTTAGATCACACGTTAATAATTTCTCCCTTTGCTTCTGTCTCTCCTTTTCTCTTTTACTATTTTTCTTGCAGAACCATTTGAGGGTATGTTGCAGACATTGTGACACCTCGCCCATAAGGGCAAGGAACCGTCCACATTGTCACTGTCACACTAAAGAAAGTGAACGCTGACGCTGTAATGTCCCTTAATATTGGTCCACATCCTATCTTTCCCCGGTGATCTCCAAAACAGTTCTTTAGAGGACCCCACCCCCACCCTCACCCCCATGCTCGACAATCCAGTCAAGGTTCATGTCTTCCTTTTGGTTGTCATGTCTTTAGAGTCTTTCATGACATTGACTTAAAGAGCTGTTTTGGGGCTGGCCGAGTGGCTCAGTTCGCTCAAGAGTGCAAGCTCTGAGCAACAGGGTTGCCGGTTCGATTCCCGGCCTGAGCTGAGTTGCCACTGAGTTGCCAACAAGTGGCAGGATGGCTCAGCTAAAAAAAAAAAAAATTGTTTTGAAGAGACAGATCGGTTGCTTTGAAAATGCCCCATGTTCTAGAATGGTCTTTTTTTCCTTATGATTTGATGATTCTGGCTAAACATTTTTGGCAAGAATATTGTATGATCATGTTTACATCTCCTCATAAAGGAGATAAGGTGACTGAGACCCAGCTAGTCAATGGAAGTTTATAAATGTATTTCACTGCCAGATTTTTAATTTGCCTTTATCTGGCCGGTGACTGAATATGTTGGGCTAGAAAAATACCCTTGACTCAAGTGGGAAACGCTCACTAAACAAAGTCAAACAAGATCTATTAATGTCCTGCCTTGTAAATCCTGGTGATTTAACACATCCCTGAGACCTGGCTTTGAATCCCCTGACTGTGTGACCTGGCCAAGTCTGTACATGTCCCCGGGCCTCAGTTTTCTTATCTGTCAAATGGGGATAATAATAGCACCTACCTCCCGGGCTTGTGTGAAATGAAATTGTCCATGTCACATATTAGCATTGTGCCTGGCTTGTTGCAGTTGCTCAATACAAAGTAATTATTTGGATATGTTTCTGTAATTGTGATTATTTACAAATAAAAGTGCCCTTGCCCTGCCACCTGCCTCCTTCTCNTTTTTGTTCTCAATTAACAAAGCTCCAGGCCAGCCATGAAGATTAATACAATTGAACAGGTCACTGACCAGAAAAGATTGGGCTGAAATCTTCAGGGCAAAGTGTAAACGATGCCTGGAGGGCCTAACTCTTGCAGCCTCTCATGTACCTCATGCTCCTGTGGACGTGCTCATATGACAGCTTCTTGGTAATGATAATTCCCTGGGACTAACCCCTCTTCATTGAGCACTTACTGTGTGATAAGAGTTAACTCTGGGCTAAGTGGTCTACATGTATTCTCTCATTTATTTAATCCTTATAACAACCCTATCAGGTAGTCAATCAGTTACGATTCTGTTCAACTCCAAATAACAGAGACCCAAAGTACTAGGGTCTTAAACAAGACGGAAGTGTATTTCTCAAGATAAGGTCTGGAGGTGGGCAGGAGGTAGGCAGCCTATGGCAGGACTGGTATGGGAGCCCTAATCCACCCAGTCAACAGAGACCAGACTCCTAGCCTGCTGCTCTGCCACCATTAGAAGTGCATTCTCAGGATCCCAAAACAAATTATAGGATTTAACCAGACATGCTGACTTCAAATTTTTTAACCAAATGGGAATATTATGTACAACTTTTATGTTAATAAATTTGAAATTGTGGATGATAGGGATGAGTTCCTAGAAAAATAAAACTTATCAACATTTAGTCAAGAAGAAATTCTGAATATTCAATGTGCTACAAGGAGAAATTATAAAAATAACTATTCTTTCTATTTCTATTTTTTTCCCCATTCTAAACAAGAAGTTTGTTTAAATAACAAGACGCTTGACTTGAAGGGAAAACTATCTAGGATTCATTTTTTTTTAGAGTAATTTATCCCTACATAAAGACAGATCGCCCTACATGTAACAGATATGTACAAAAAAGTTATAAAATGATAAAGGAAAATATTAAAATTCTCCAAACAAGGTAAAAAAAAGATACACTTAAAAAAATGATAAACTATCATACTCACAAAGCAGTATACGTACAATATTATATGTAAAGAACAATAACATGAACACAGCTTAAGAAAC
>NW_017735659.1:0-3139 GCF_001890085.2 Hipposideros armiger | reverse complement strand
TTCCTTTTCCCTATCCTCTCTCTCTCTCTTCTTTTTCCTTTTCTTTTCTTGAGGCAATGTACGTTGTTTATTTATTGATGAAAATCGTGAATGAGAAGTACAACTACTGGGGAAAATTTTAAAGCTAGGTCTAAAATATGAGTTTTAGAAAACATTTTACTTTTGTTTGAAGTGTAGTTGATTTAGTGCAGACACTAGATAGGATATCCTTCACTTTTCTGCATTTCTTTTAAATTGTATTTGATAAAACTCAGCGAGGTCAGATGGATGCATCAGGGTTCTTAAGAAGGAGATATCATTTTGCTGTTTAAGAAGAAAAATGTCATTTGTCAAAGAATTAGGTAAAGGTAGAACCTAAGTGTGCTTGCTTTTTCATCAATACAGAGCTCATAGAAAATGGCTTCTTTTGAAGTTAAATGTTCTGTTTTGTAAAGTGACACATTTTTTAATGAGAACACATTTTGAGGCCACCCTAATGAGACAAAATTCAAAAGGCTCCAGGTGCTCAAATACCTTCAATATCCAGTCCAGTCGCTGGAGTAAGTGTCTAAAGTCAGAACTTGGCTATTGCATTATAAAAATAGATGAGGTCCAAGCCGAAAAGCCATACAAAGAAGCCTTGTACAGCATTTCCAGGCAGACATCCTGTGATGTTTTTTTGGGTAGTAGGTGTTGTTCTGAAGCCAGATATTCTCTTTTTTCTTTTCACTGTGAAAGAGTTTAAGGAAAGAGTATTGTCAACACAATACACATTAGTTGAAATAAGGCAAATAATGTAAAGTTTGAATACATTTAATTTGGGTCCCTTACTAAAGTTTTTGTGTCTTTGGTAAATTTCTTTTGAAGAACAAAAGGTCTAAATATATTATTTTGTCGAGCGACTTGACCAAACACATTGTATTTCCCTTTGAGTCAGTACCTGGGAAAGTTTTATGGGTTTAGGATAACAGCTCATTTTTTTCAAGTCCCCCCATAAGAAAGTATAGTTTCTAATGTTATTTGTGAAGAATGCCCTTTATATTTATTTCTTTTTTTGTAGAACTAAACAAAGGTTCAACTGGAATATATTCTGAAGCATTGCTTACTACTAATATAG
The DNA here is from genome assembly GCF_001890085.2 of Hipposideros armiger. Lineage (NCBI taxonomy): Eukaryota > Metazoa > Chordata > Mammalia > Chiroptera > Hipposideridae > Hipposideros > Hipposideros armiger. Next base: position 2,043 of record NW_017735659.1, on the reverse strand, counting down.
TGCCAATGTACCCGAGTTTTCAAGGTAAAAAATTGTAACCGTGTATCTTATAATTTTAATGAATTTCTGTGTATTATCAGTAAATTTATATGTATAAGACTGATGCTCTAACTTAAATGACTAAACCTCATATACATTCTTATATATATGTTTATATATATATATTCTTATATATATATATATATATATGTTTGACTTTGAGAATTCCGGTATACAAAAAATTCTACAAGTATTAGAGTTACAATATATTCTAATATCTATTATTCTGCTTTGTACTTAAGTGTTTATAAACACTTTTGGTAGAAAAAGTATGTAATGTTCTTTTCAAGTTATCTAGCCAATGCAGTCTCTTAACATTAAGTTTTAGTCTGTTTCCATGTTTAACTGTTTGGAAGCTCCTGATTGTTTTTTATCTTAAATGAATAGATTTTTATATTATTATTAATTATTTAAACATTTGGCTCTTACAAGAATAAATATACATTTATACTTCAAGTGACATGGGATTTCAAAATATAGGTCATACAAGATTTTTACTCTTAATTTACATCTAGAATACTGGTGAATTNTTGTAGAAAGACTAAGAATAGAGATAGGAATTATAAAGTAGTCATCATATTCTTCAATGAATAGTGTTGCACTTATTCTAACAATTTTATCTTTTTGCAACTGTCGTCCCTATCCTTTATCCTCTTCATCAAAAAAAATGACGTATACAGATGGTTTTAAATTTTATCTTTGTTCTACAATGGAATAATTAAGCTGTAGAAGTTATTTGTTACAAAATTAAAACATGTCTTTCATTCATTCCTTAAAAATAGTATTATTAACTTTTTAGATTGTTCCAGTTGTGGATTTACAGACACAGTTGAATCTGACCATGGCAGAAGGTAAAGCATGTTTACTCTTGAACTTGGAACTTGGAAGCAGACTTTTTCTCAACAATGTGAACCGCAGAATATTGGTTTGAGTGCATTTTTGAGAATCACCAATAAAATAAGGGAGTTGTGGAGGTCCACTTGATGAAACAGAGTTTTCTCTGCTTGACAGTCTAGACAGTTACTCATAAAGAAAGAAGGGATATTTACAGTGGAAACAGCATGTAATATAATTAGTAGAAGCTGAATCACTCTTTATGAACATAGTAGAGGTGTTTTGAGATTTTGAAGATTTTTATAAGTTTATAATAAATCTTCCAATTTTCATTTAAAATACCTGTTAAGTGTCTATCTCACTGGGTTCTTAGTTAATTACAAGAGAATGTAAATTGATTTATTTATCTAAAGTTATTTCTTCATAAGTTTTTTTTTTAAAAATTACGAATACACAGACACTTGATGAAATTTGTCAGTCATTACTTGGATGTTCAGTGTCACTTTTATATAGCCCCTGATATACTCTGATAGGGTCTCTTTCCTGCTGGAATAAAAAGGCGAATTCTGTTCTATTCCTGACTTGAATTTGTCTGTGTAAAATCTCTGTAAATGTTCAGATTAGAGAAATGTTTGATGGCCCCAAGGAGGCAAAGTGTTGTGGTGAAGAATGGTACTTTTGGAATTGAGTAGATATGGGTTTGAATGTGGTATATTCATAGCTTAGGCATGGTATATCCATGGAAAGAGAATTTACTTTTATAAGCTGCTGTTTTCTCATCTTTGAAATGGGCATATAACCATAATTCATAGGGCTATATAAGAATTAGATTAGATGATGTCTACAAAGAACTCAACACTTGGACAAAGGGTAATAAATAGTATACACTAGTATTGTTTCACTCAGTTTAGTGTCATAATTTCACTTCCAAACTTTTACTTTCCAAGTACACATATCCAGAAAATTTGTTTTTTGGAATACATCCTGAGGAGTAAGTAATTAAAATGATGTCCAAGAATTTTAGTAATATAATTTAAGTCCTAATTGCTGAAATTTCTAGCAATTTCATGAAGTGTGTGTCTCTTAGGATACCTTCATATAACATTACTCTTTCAGAATCTTCATAGGCAAAAAAATGCAGCGAATCCCTTTTGTTCCTTAATTGTTTAT
>NW_017735658.1:0-1720 GCF_001890085.2 Hipposideros armiger | reverse complement strand
AATATAGACAATAATATTGTTCTCTGATTATGTAACGTGAGAAATATCACTACATCGACAGGACAGTCGTATTACAATACATAAGTGTATCAAAGTAACACATTGTACCTCTTAAACCTGTACAATGCTACACATCCAATTCATTCAATGAAATGACTTATAACCCTCGGTATAGATTGCTGCAATCCAGCCTATAAATGGCCTGCCTTTCTTTTTTAGAAAAGTATTACTTAGTGAACGTAATTTTTATTTTTACTTCTATAGTTAGAAACCACACACAAGTTGCAGCTTCCAGAAAGATCTCCCATGGCTGCATTGGAGATATGGCTCATAAAAGAGGGGGCGAAAAGCGGTTGCTACTTCCTGGATGAAGAATCTGAGAAATCAAGACACTGTGTTGACCTTGTGCCATGGACCTCTGCAGCCTCTTGATAGCAACAGGCTTGGGAGCTGCCAGCTCCATGGCTCTGAGTGCTGGGAGGGGCACTCCCACGTCTCAGAGGAACCCCTTCCCTCTTCCAGACCTCACACTCGTGCATCTGCTGTCAGAGGTTCCAGGAACTGCTGTCTTCAGTTTCCCAGACTCTTGTGTGTTTTCCAAGGGAGTTGGAAGAGAATGAGCAAAGTCAACCTGAGGTATCTATCATAGACGTTATTGGGACACCTCTACCATAACATGTGCACACACAAGGCCTTTGAACAAGGCCACTTCCTAATCCTCCCAAGATTTTTCTCTTCTCAGTCAAGGTCAATTCCATCCCTCCAGATGCTCAGGTTTGAAAATTTGCCAGTATCCTAGATGCCTCTGCTGCTCTCACACTACTCTCTAGGCCATCAGCAACCACGCAGTCAGCCTGACTTATACACTCAGGCCCATTCTACCGTCACCCCTACATTGGGTAGGTGTAAGGGTCTCCTAACTGGTTTTCCTGCTGCCTCTTTGACCCACCTGATCTTATATCAGTCTCCCCACAGCAAGACCTCTGAAACCTTGGAAATAAATTCTTTAGAAACCCACGTCCGGCCACCCCTTTTCTGCTCCAAGCCCTCCTGTCACTCACCTCAGTCACACCAATATCCAGAGTCCTCACCACAGCTCATCAGGCCCCACCTAGTGCTGCTCACTGGGCTGATCTGCAGTAAGACAAGGAGTGTCCACCACGAGGTCAGTGGCCTCAGGGCTTTGGTTGAGAAAGTTTTGCAATGAAGAAGAAATCAGCTGAAATAAACAGGGTGCTGAGTGATGCGGTTGACCTAGTTTCTGGCCCAAGCTCCTTAGCTTCCTGCAGATCACCCTGCGGGTAGCACTGCCCTAAACAATCTGGTCCCTGCCTACACTTCTCAGGTCATGCTACTCATCCCATTTATTCTGGCCACATTGACTTGTTGACTTTGAAACATGGCAAGCAAGCTCCTGCCCCAGGGCCTTTGCACAGGCTATTTCCACTCCCTTGGAATAATCTTTCTCCAGAGACTTACATGATCCCTTCTTCTCTTCTTTTAGGTCTTGCTCAAAGTTCACCTCATAAGGAAGGATTTCCCTGACCAACTAGTACAAAATAGACAGCACCACTAACCCACACACTCCTTAGCCCCTTCACTCCACTTTATTATCCTTTAGAGGACTTACCCCCTCCTGAAACACGGCTTGTTTAGTTTTGATTGCCTCTCCCTCTTCACTAGAATATCATCTCCTTGAGGCCAATGACTCTTAGGTTCA
>NW_017735657.1:0-1659 GCF_001890085.2 Hipposideros armiger | reverse complement strand
ACACTATGAGGAAGCCAGGAGCATCTGGAAAGGCTACAGGTAAGGGTTCCAGCCACGGCCCAGCCAACTGCCAGCAGACAGCCTCAGCCATCACACACGTGAGGGGGACAGTAGGGGATACCAACCCCAGCCCTACGCTGCCTCAGGTGAAGCCTGGAGTAGAGATGAGCTGCACCCACTCAGCCCAGCCCAAATTTCAAGTCGATGAGTAAAGTAAATGTCATTCTTTTTCTGAAACAGCTTTGTTGAATATAATTCACATACTATACAATTTATCCATTTAAAGTGTATAATGCATTCAATGGGTTTGGGTACATTATTAATTTTTAAAGTCGTGGTAATGTTTATAACATAAAAGTTGCCATACTGACCATTTTAAAGTTCCAGTTCAGTGGCATTAAGTACATTCACATTGTGGTGTAACCATCACCACCAGCCATTTCCAAAATTTTTAATCATCTCAAACAGAAACTACGTGACCATGAGGTAGTAACTCCCCATTCTCCCCACCCCCTAGCCCCTATCACCCCCTCATCTACTTTCTCTTTCTGAATTTGCCTATTCTAAGCATTTCATACAAGTGGAATCATATAGTATTTGTCCTTTTGTGTCTGGGTTATTTCATTTAATGTCTTCAAGATTTGTCTATGCTGCAGCATGGTTCAGACTTCATTCCTTTTTATGGCTGCATAATATTCCATTGTATGGATGTACCACCTTTTGTTTATCCATTCATCTACTGATGGACATATGAATTGTTTCCACCTTTCAGCTAATGTGAATAACACTGCTGTGAATATGTGGCACACAAATATCTGTGTCCTGCTTTCATTTCCTTGGGGAATATATTTAAAAGTCAAATTGCTTCTCGAGGAACTGCCACACTGTTCCCTATAGCACTGCACCGTTTATATCCCTACAGCAAAGGATAAGGGTTCTAACTTCTCCACATCCTCACCAACACTTGTTAGTTTCCATTTTTTGATAGTAGCCATCCTAATGGGTGTGAAGTGGTATCTCATTATGATTTTGATTTGCATTTCTTTAATGCCTAATGATGCTGAGCATCATTTTGTGTGTTTGTTGGCCACCTTCTTTCAGAAATGTCTATTGAAGTCCTTTACACATTTTTTAATTAGTTTATTTATTTTTGTTGTTAAATTGTAGGAGTTCTTTATATAGTCCAGATATTAAACCGTTATGAGATATATGGTTTCCAAATATTTCTTCCTATTCTGTCAGTTGTCTTTTCACTTTCTTTATAATGGCCTTTGAAATACAAAAGTTTTTAATTTTGATGAAGTACAATTTACCTTTTTTTCCCTTTGTTACCTGTGCTTTTGGTGTCATATCTAAGAGTCCAATGCCAAATCCAAGAAAATGAAGATTTACCCCCAATGTTTTCTCCGAAGAGTTTCATGGTTTTTACCTAGGTCACTGAAGCATTTTGAGTTAATTTGTGTATGATGTGAGGTAGGGATCCAACTTTATTCTTTTGAATATGAAAATCCAGTTGTCCCAGCACCATCTGTTGAGGCGACTACTCTTTCCCCCATTGAATGGACTTGACACGCATGTCAAAAATCAATCGGCCATAGACATATGAGTGTATTTCTGAACTCTCAAATCTATTCCTTTGGTCTATAATCTCTCTTATGC
>NW_017731800.1:1431438-1434690 GCF_001890085.2 Hipposideros armiger | reverse complement strand
TTTACTTCTGTGAAAACAGAAGCACTTTACAGACACCTGAGAGACTCCCCTGGAAACAGGATGTTTTCAGGTAATTTCTTATTAAAAGTGACACTTACTTGAAATGATGTTATTGGAAACAATTGTAGTGACTTGTTTTAAATACAATGAATAATTCTCAAAAGGCTTTTCCTGGTGATGCCTTCCACTTCCACGGCCCACGTGGCCTCCAATGCAAGGCTGAAACAGGCTCCTGTATGAGGTACAGGAGACCTCTCTGCCAACATCGATCCCCTGCCATGTGGATCATATTTCCTTCCTGCCCCTGCTCAGCGTTCACCTGTCTTTGAAAACAGCATGATCGAATCTTTTTGCCTGTGTATGTCACAGAGGGCATATGAGAAACTTAGTATGGGGACACTTCAAGAATATGATGAAATATTTTAAGCACACTTGGAAGTAGGCCCTCTAGGCAGAAGGGGTAGTGTGAGACATTTTAGGGATCGTAGAAGAACTTCGCAAGTAAGGCAATGTTTTTCTCACTTATTTGACAGGAGAAAACTGGGAGTTAAATAATTTGTTCACAGATTCCTGAGAATAAATTGACAAGTCAAAAAGTAAGCTTATTTTCCTATTATCTTTTCTATACTGTGTGAACCATTTCACTCTGTAAGATGCACTAGGGGAAGATGGCATCAAATCATTTGTGGGCACCGTTAGCGAAACTTATTAGGCATGGTTTCATTGACCTTTTTAATTAGGATTTAGTTTACAAAATTTTCAAAGTAGAGTTTCTTCTTTCTTTAGTTTCTCCAACTGAGTTTGTAGTATGTATGCATTTATTTATTTATTCATTCATTTAAAAAACACTTACTGTGAAAGCTATCTTCTCAACAATTTTAAGTGTATAGTACAGTATTCTTGACTACATGCACATCATTGTATAGCAGACCTTTAGAAAAATTTCATTTTGTGTGTATGAAACTCCATAAAACATTATTAGTTCCTATTTCCATCTCTTCAGCCCCTGGCAACCATCATTCTATTCTCTGTTTCTATGAGTTTGACTGTATTAGGTATCTCAATGTAAGTGGAATCATGCAGTATTTGCCCTACTGTGACTGGCTAATTTCACATAGCATGATGATGTCATCAAGGATCATCCTTGTTGTAATATATGACAAGATTTTTTCCTTTTTAAAGGCAGAATAATATTCCATTGTATTCATATACTTCATTTTCTTTAACCACTTATCTGTTGATGGTCATTTAGGTTGTTCCAACCTATTGGCCATTTTGGATAATGCCAGAATGGATATAAGAGTGCAAATATATTGTTGAGATCTTGTTTTAAATTATTTTTGGATAAATACCCTGACATGGAGTTCCTGGATTACACGGTAGTTCTATTTTGAATTTTTTGAGGAACCTCCATACTGTTGTCGGTAGCAGTTGTACTTTCTTTACCTTTTCCAACAGTGCACCAGGGTTCCAATATCTCTATAGCCTCAACAATTCTTGTAACTTTCTGTTTTGTTTGTTTGTTTTTAATAATAGTCATACTAACAGGTGTGAGGTGTTGTATCATTACGGTTTTGATTTGCATTTCCCTAATGGTTAGTGATGTTGATAATTTTTTTATATACCCATTGTCCATTTGTATGTGTTCTTTGGAAAAATGTCTTTTCAAGTCCTTTGCAGATTTGTAAATCAGGCTATTTAGGGTTTTTGTTTTTATTTTTCCCCTTGCTATTGAGTTGTAGAAGTTCTTTGTACATTTGGAATATTACCACATTACCAAATATGTGATTTGAAAATATTTTTCCCATTCTGTAGGTTACCTTTTTACTCTGTTGATTGTTTCCTTTGCTGCACAGAATTTTTTTTTTGTTTGATGAACCTCACTTGTCTGTTTGTTTTTGTTGCCTGTGATTTTGAAGTCATACCCAAGACATCATTAACAAGCCAATGTTATGAAGCTTTCTCCTTATATTCTCTAGCAGAAATTTCATAGCTTCAGGTGTTACATGTAAGTCTTTAATCCATTTCAGATGTATGGAGTAGATAAGGGTCCAATTTCATTCTTTGCATGTGGGTTTTTAACCATGTTTTGCACCTTCAATGCCACACAAATAGTTGCAATATGACTTGGGGTCACTATAGGTTGATAAAGTACACAATGCTTTTGCCCAGTGCATTACACAATCAAAGCAAGCAAAATCATGTTTAAAGAATACCTAAAATGTCTGCAACATGGTCTATGAGAGGGCACTTTCCTTTATTAACATCATTGTTTTTATACTGAAAATAATGAGGAATGACAACGGGGTAATCAGTGTTTAATTGAAGCATGTGTAAAACATAGTTTGGAAATTCAGTGGGCACTATGTTAGTGTGTAGCTAAAGTGTAATATAGCTGCCCAAAGTACAATATTAATAGATTATAGAATCTAAGATGTCAATAACCCTGTTTATATTTTAATTCCTAGGCACCACACATTAAGAGACACAGACAAACTAGAATTTGTACAGCAGATAATGAGTATGGTAAAAGAAATCATGTCATAATAGAAACTGACCTAGAAATTGAGGTTTTTACTCTAAGAAATAGAAAAATCAGGAATATGTAAAAATCTTAGGTTCAACTACTAGAATGCTGTTGTAGGGGAAAAGAATTGGACTTCCTTTATCATAATGCTAAAGGACTGAATAAGAACTACTTAATAAAAAGTGCCTAAAAAAACTACATTGACATATTATAGGGTATTTTTTTTATGAGTAAAGATTAACAGAATGCTTACAAAAGGGTAATCATACATTTGTACTTGATAGTATATTGTTCAAATCTGTGGTCATTTCTGTACTCACTCATCGAATCAGTTCATGGTTGTTTGTGTTAGGGACCATGTTTATTGCCAATTAATTAATTACTACCCAGTCGATCACATTGACTGTGTGACAACCTAAATTGGCCATTTAACCAAAGGAAATATCTTGAACAAAAGCCTCATGTTCTGGTTATTCATATTTTCTTTAAATGGACTGAGCCAATAACCTCTTTTTATTATAATACTTCTAAATATTATTTAATATAAACGTTCCTAGTAATAAGAAGAATTTCTACTCTGTAAAATTCTACTACAAATCAAATGGCACTATATGTACCTTCCAAAATATGTCTCAAAGATAATATGTTGAACAGATGCACAGATTAAAGTATCCTCAATAGTTTAATGTCTAATGTGTTCATTTTCTTTCTTTCTTTCTTTCTTT
>NW_017731800.1:1420077-1422948 GCF_001890085.2 Hipposideros armiger | reverse complement strand
GAGCTGTTGTTCAGCATCTTAGCTGTAGAGGGCAGTGTCACTGGCCCTCACATGTGGGATCCGAACCGGGGCCCTCTGGCATCCCAAGCGAGTTCTCAACCATCGCGCCACTCGGCCGGCCCTAAAGTGCATGTAGTTTTGAGTCCAGAATAAATTATTGACTTTTTTCTCATATCAAAAATGTACTGTAAGTAAGTGTGCTGATTATCACTTAAAAATTCAAATCTTAGCTCAGCATTTTAGACAAGACTCATTAAGTCTTCCCACCACAGTCACCTAGTGCCCAGAGTCCACAACGACCTGACGGCCTTCACCTGCCAGCAGTACATTTTACCTTCCTTGTTTGTAGATGCTCTTCAAAATAATGCATTGCCAGAAAAGTCATGATGTATTTTGTCAAAAGTCATTTATTTATATAAAGAACAAAGATCAATCAATGATATATTGCCTGTTTTGTTCGATAAACTTTTGTCATCTTTCAATGAGCTTCATAATTCCTCATTCATAGAAACACCTGTCTTTATTTGCGAAAAACTGAACAAGGTGCTGATTTACAGCCTCATCTGAATTGAACGTTATACCATGCAAGGAGTTTTGAAGAAAGCGAAACAAGTGGAAGTCTGACAGCACAAGGTCAGGTGAGTATGGTGGGTGTGGCAACACATCCCATCCAAGCTCCAATCATTTCTGACGGGTGATCAAACTTGTGTGTGATCTCGCGTTGTCACGATGGAACACAACTCCTTTACAATGAACAAGCTCTGAACGTTTCTGGATGATGGATTTGTTCAAACTGTCCAATTGCTGATAGTGCACATTCGAATAGATTGTTTGGTTCCTTGGTAGGAGCTTGAAAAACACAACACCTTTAAAATCCCACCACACTGAGAGCATAACCTTCCTCTGATGAATGCCTGCTTTTGATGTCTTTTGAGGTGACTCATCACGTGGGGACCAAGACAGTTTGTGCACCACATTGTTGTAAACAAACCACCTCATCAGCGGTTATGATTTGCTTCAAAAAAGGATCATTTTCCTCACGTTTAATGAACATATCACAGGTGTTTATATGCACCATTATATTAACTTCTTTGAGTTCATGCGGAACCCAAATATTGAGCTTGCTTACGTATCCCAGCTTCTTCAGGTGTTCGTGAATGCTTGAATGATGGATGTTCAATGCTTCTGCAATCTCTCATGTAATGTAACATGGATTTGACTTGATCAATGCCTTTATTTTGTCATCATCAACCACGGTGGGCCTCCCTGACCCAGGAGCATCGTTGAGATCAAAATCACCAGCATGGAATTTCGTGAACCATCATTGGCACTGACGTTCTTGTAGAGCAGTGGGTCTCAACCTTCCTAATGCATGACCCCTTAATATAGTTCCTCATGTTGTGGTGATCCCCAACCATAAAATTATTTTCGTTGCTACTCTATAACTGTAATTTTGCTACTGTTATGAATCATAATGTAAATATCTGATATGCAGGATGTATTTTCATTGTTACAAATTGAACATAATTAAAGCATAGTGATTAATCACAAAAACAATATGTAATTATATATNTTTTTTTTTTCTGTCTTCCACCCTCTGCTGCTTAGCCTTTTTGTATTAAATCAGTCATCATCCACCGATTCTTCCTCTAGTCTGGGTTATATGATGCAGAAGAATATTCACTCTACTCTTATCATCCTCAGGAACAAACATTCGGAAGGGATTGCCTTCCCCAGTGACCCACAAAACATTGCTTCCATTATTATCTCTGTGTGGGCATTTAAATGTGAGGTATGCCATTTTCTTTCTGTTTTATTCACAAGCACATTTCAAAATGCCAATCAAAATCACTGGAGAAACTGCTCCTATTTGGGGTAAAAATGATGGTCCCTGACAGTATTTCAGATTTTTGGTCATGCTCCTCTATTCCTCTATAATACATTTATATTTTTCTTTAGTCAGAATAATAATGAGTGAAGCCAGTGTTTTTAGCAAATGAATTCATCCTCTGTTCTGAAATGTGTCAGGGATTACATTTTAAGAACTATAATAAGGAATTGTTTCACATATGATATATTCCATTCACCTCATTTAAAACAACCTTTTAATATTTTAAATGAAAGTATAGTTTTGCTGTTTGTTCCTATATTTTGTTTAAAATAAGCACATTAGCGATGGATAAAGGATGCATGTTTTCCTCTTCTTTCAAAAAGAAACACAGAATATGGGGTCTGAATGCCTAACTCTAATCAAAGCACACTCTTCCAAGTATTTGATTTGTGCCTTTAGGCAAGTCTTTTGACTCTCACAGCTGCAGTTTTATTAGGCAATGAGCTAGCATCAGGCACTGAACCAGCCTGTAGGCTAGGTCCACATTACCCCTTATCCTCCTCCCATCTCCCTCCACACCCCTCAGTGTCATTATGCAAATCTCATGGAATTACATTTAGGCAAGAGTGTTTTATACTAGTAGGCACTATCCCAACTAAAGAAACTTCATTCAACCCCAACTTTCATATTCAATAACTGATTATACCCATCAGAGACACAGAATTCATTTTCAATAACAAGCGCAAGATTTAAAAGGTATTTCATTACCTTTATTACATGAAAAAGAAACAACTTTTCCTTTCTAGTCCAGAAGACTTTTGTTATAATATTTGAATGGTTGTAATGTTTGTACTTATTCTGTTTACATGTTGATGTTTACTTTTAAGTCAAGTGGCCAAATCGAAGCTAGTCTTTGGAGAATATTGGAAAAAGTGCATAAACATTCCCAGGTAAACGCTGATACTTTAGGAAAGGTCAGTTTCAACCCACTCATTTTGCAGAGAAAGAAACTAAGAGGAACGAGGTGCATTTAAAATAGA
>NW_017731800.1:1412179-1416307 GCF_001890085.2 Hipposideros armiger | reverse complement strand
GTATTATTCAGCTATAAAGAAGAAGTAAATAGTACCCTTTGCAACAATATGGATGGAACTAGAGAACATTATGCTAAGTGAAATAAGTCAGTCAGAGAAAGACAAATAATGTGTTCATTTTCAATTTGTGCTTCTGCAATTAGACAATTCCAACCCAATATGGTAATCTCTCAACAAAATGGAGTGAAGATTGGAGACAATGGCAAATGTAATATCTCTGCCATTCCTATGATCGTTTCACCATTCACTGTACTACACAAACCTCCTTCTACAAAGGGTAGATTGGGATCAAGTGTCTTTTCTTCAAGATTACTTTTTTTTCTTAGTGTTGCTAATGCTTTAGACGGTCCTAAATTTTATCATTATCATAAAAAGAGAGCACAAAAAATGCCAAATAGAGATGATTTTGGGGAAATAGTCTTCCCACTTGTTTTCAATTCTACTACATGAAATTACTGAACGTCTTTCCAACAAATTACTTTTTTTTCTCTGTTAATGTAGTTTTGAATATGTTTCTCTCCCTTGAAACCCAGAGTGATGATAATAACACAATTATAAAAATGAAGGCCACTGGAATTACAAGAGGGGGATGACAGGGCTCTGAAGGATAGCAGCAGAAACAATGATACTGTAATTCAAAAGAAATGCTTTGCTGAAACAGTTAATGAAAACTAACATAATTAGGGGGACCAAAATTATCTTTAATATGCAATTTTTACATGGGAAAGAATTATAGAATATAATTATAGAATAATAATTATAGAATAATATAGAAGTCCAGATAGCAGATTCATAAGCTATTTAAATTCACTAAAATTCTGTCTAATTTTCATTGGAGTTGTCTTAACTATGTGATACAAAATAATATTAGATGAATTTTTATTCTTTGAATATGGTATTTTGATTTTCAGCAGATACAAAATTCAGAATTTCCTTTAGTGAGAGATTCTGTAAAACATTAAATTTAAAAATTACAAAAAATTATCTATTGGCTTGACTGTTATTTTAACTTAAGGTGTGAGATTACAGCTCAGTTTATCTGTTTAATTTAGCTGTCTTTCCAATAACAATGTTACCAGCTAACTAGATTGTTTAACAGTTTGCAGCTTTCATTTAGTACAGATTTGAACCAATTTTTTATCTTTAAAAGCCAGAGAGTAAATATTTTAAGCTTTGCAGTTTATGTGGTCCCTTTCACAGCACTAGACTTGGTCGTTATAGTACAAAAGCAGCTGATAAACAATGTTTGAACAAATGAGCATGACAGTGTTCCAATAAAACTTTATTTATACACATTTAAATTAAAATTTCTTGTAATTTCCATGTCTCAAAATATTATGCTTTTTGTTTTAAAACAAAATGAAAAATGTTAAAACCATTCTTAGCTCACATGACACAAAAACAGGCAGCAGGCTAGATCTGGCTTTCAGGCCATTGTGTGCCAATCACCGATTGCTAAATAAAACCTTTATTAACTGTTTTCATATATTCTTTTAGATATGGTTTTAGTCCCAAGTTATCTTAAAGGACTTGAGTAAATTGATTTGTGATTAATATTTTATTTGTGTATAGTTGTTTCTTCCTACCATATATTTAACACTACAATGCATAGATGTCAAATAAGGAATATAAGTTAGTTGGGGAAATATCAATTCTGAATTTGCTAAATAGATTTAAAATATTTCTCTGCAATTGCTGTTTTCCTAATCCTAATAAGGGCAGCACTCAAACATCTTTGTCATGGGCTTAATCACCTGACAACATATGCTTTTCTGGCCTAAAGCAAAAATTCCACGAATTTTTCTGAGTTAATTTATTTGATTCTACATCACTTGTTATTTTTAAGCTTTTTTTTTTTTTTTTTTTTTGTCTTTATACTGGTGTTAAGATGTCTGGCTACAATGCAGGTACTTAGAGCACCATCTAGAGATGAAAAGCTAAAATTAACATAAAAACAATAAGGACTAAGAAGCAGTGTAACTTGAAGATGACTTTGCAGTTTACAGTTAGTGTGCAAATTAGATTTTCAAATGATTGGCTCTAAGAAAGTCACGCATTTCTAATTGAAAACAAATACTTGTTTAATGTTGATTCTCTGCATGACTTTTCAAAAAATACATAGATTGAACAGCTTCAGACTATAATTTGCATTCCATGCAAATAATTAAGATAATGAATAGATTACTGTGTATTTAATCATATTCATAAAAGCCTCTTATGTTGAGTTGATATATTTTAAAGTCTCCTAAATACCATGCATATAAACATAAAAATACAGAGCAATCAAAATTGGAAAAATCTTTTCCCTTAAGCTAAAATGAATTTAATATATATATATATATATATATATATATATATATATATATATATATATATATATATATATATATATAAGGTTTGCTGGTTTGTTGTTGTTTTGTTTTTATTCTTTTTCTTCTGCATAAAACCAGAAGTATATTCTAGATTTATGAATGTAAACACCACTTCTGTTTCTCACTTTCTGGCAGATGATGAAAAGGTTGCAATCAGTTTAAGAGGCTGAGCCTAGGTATCCCAATGGACAAACATGCTGCTGCACAATGAATCAGTAATATAGCTATTTTTCTATCGGTTTACATGTGAAGGAGTTGGGTCTATTTTCTCAAAATAGCTAATTAACAAAATGAATACTCTTATTTTAAAATAACATTTATAGGCCTTTTTTGAGCATTTTGAGCCTTGCCTCTGCTTGGGGCCTGCTCCAAACTCATTGGAATGTACATTCTTTTCTGATAATGGCCCTTGAGCCATTCTCTACTACTGTTCGGGCCTGCTTCTGTTTCTTTGAAATGTATTTTTTTCTTCTAATAAACTCCTTTTCTGCAACTTTAAAAAAAATAAATAACATTTATAATGTAACAGATTATGGCAGTCCAAGTTAAATAATACCCAATTTTGACATTTCGATTTTATTGTTTTCTTGAAAAAGCATCTGTGCTCCACAGAATTGTTAAGACATCAATGAGGTACTTTTCAAAAACATAGGCGACATTGTGAACTGACTGCCTTTTCCCACTACTTTATAGTGTGTCAATTTTGTCTCAGCTTTTGTCCTTCAAGTTTTATATATCAATTTCTCTCACCACCCTCACCCTTGTCAAAAGAAAAACCTACAAGGTAGAATATGTTTCTATTTTACAAATATGAAAATTAAGATATAGGAATAATAAACATGTAATTCAAAGTCAGGTGTGTATGGCTTCGAAGCAGGTTCTCATTCTTTTTGAAAAGCAGGTTCTCATTCTTTTTGAAAAGCAGGTTCTCATTCTTTTTGCAGTTCCGCCTTTGCTTGGATAAGATCAGAGTCCTAGTAAATGTATAAAAACGAATGGACTCTAAAGGATTCAGCATACACATTTGGAATCAGATTGGATCTCAGATTTGGAGATCAAAGCCCATTCTTACCATCAGCAAAATAAATTTAGGAACATTGCTAAAGCTTTCTAAAACATAATTTATTCATCTATAAAATGGGGATAGCAATGGTGCCTTTTGTTGTTTAAGTTTTATGAGAAATATATGTGGAATAAATAGTATAATGCCTGCCACTGGAAAACGTTGATATTATTTGAACTACTGCCTGGGAAATGAAACAGATCAGTGGTGACTTAATTACCTGAGTGCTGTAAACCAGGAATCAGATTGGTGGCCATGATTCATTCCATTGCATAATTGATAAAAACATGGAAAATTACAATTCAAAGAAGGAAGAGATATCCCACATTACTTATTCCTGTCCCTATTTTAAAAACTGAAACCCAGAGTGGAGAAACAACTTTGAAAATCTCCACAAACATCTAGGGTAAGAGGCCTGTTTTTAATCTGATAATCTGATACCTTATCAAGTTTTCCCATCTCCACCATGCTCTTCTTTTTAACCTAGACATTTTAGTGTAAACACAGAACAAAGTGCATGTAGTTTTTTTTTTAAATATTTTTATTGGGGAATTGGGGGGATGGGAACAGTGCTGGGGGAATTGGGGGAAGGGGAACAGACTAGTTGCTGTCGTTTTTTTGTTCTTCAATCTAGTTGTGGAGGATGTTGCTTCACTGGCCCAAGTTGGCACCATCATTGCGCTCTTCTCTGGC
>NW_017731800.1:1360422-1410349 GCF_001890085.2 Hipposideros armiger | reverse complement strand
GTCACATACACCTGTATTTGTACGGGGTGTATGTGATGGGGTTGGTGCGATGATGTCATCATGTCAGGTGCTCGTATGTGGGTGTATCTGCATGTGGGCGGACCCACCTGGAGACGGCTAGAGGAGCGGTGTCTCGGTTCCTAAGACAATTGGAAATATGTGTTTTCCAATGGTCTTAGGCGACCCCTGTGAAAGAGTCGTTTGACCCCCAACCCACAGGTTGAGAACCGCTGTTGTAGAGCATTGTCACCATAAACTTTTTGCAACTTTTCACAAGCTTGATGCACGTTCTTCCCTTTATGGAAGTAAAACAGTAAAATATGGCAAAAATGCACAGTTTGGTTTCCATCTTCAACTTGTTGTAAAATCTCCAAAACTCAACCAAATTACTCAATTTTTTTTTAGAATGAAGCTAGAACTGTCAGCTGTCAAATGATATAGCAGTAACATACAGGCAAATGACTCTAGTACTTCCAAAAATGAGCTAGTGCCATCTGTTGCAAGCATGCATCATGACTTTTCTGAATACCCAATATGTAGATCAAATGAATAGAAGAGCATGCTTCTTTAACCCTAGAAACACATGTAAATTAAATATAAAATTTTACCTATATATTTGCATATTATATCATGAGAGGTTTGTACATTGTAGCCTGGGAGCAAATTTCTGCATGATGTATAAAATTAGTTTAAGTAATTCTTCCATAATTATAGAATAAATGACATGTCTGAAAACTGAATGAAGAGATAGTATCAGAGTAGGAAATTTCAGCTTTGTTTTTCTTTCTGAGAAGTTAATTTCTGTCTATGCCATTGAACACATGCGTGATCTTGAGGTAATGGAAGGGGGGCGGGGATTGGGATGACATTGTTTTATATTCCTGATTCCTCGCTTTGACAT
Organism: Hipposideros armiger; assembly: GCF_001890085.2. Lineage (NCBI taxonomy): Eukaryota > Metazoa > Chordata > Mammalia > Chiroptera > Hipposideridae > Hipposideros > Hipposideros armiger. The sequence goes on along the minus strand of NW_017731800.1, from coordinate 1,409,448 downwards.
TTATGGTTTTGAGTCTATCACAATATGTCTGAAAATCAATTTTTGCACTTATGAATTGAATATGACATCTGGCCTATCTAAATTTCTAATGCCTAATTAGAAAGCCTAGTTAAATGTAGATTAGAAGATGCTAAATATTTTAAGACCTAAAACTATATACTTATTATTTACATCCTTTCATTTTTCTACATTTAGTTGTTCAGCACCTAATTTGAAAACAATACCTTCTATTTATCAAAAAGACAAAGGATAATGAAATACTGTCTGTGAAAGGGAGAGTCAATATAGATCCACAACTTCATCTCAAAACTCTCTAAACATGCAATAAAACTCTGAGGTTATAGTAGCAGTAAGAGATTGTGTGTGTGTGTGTGTGTGTGTGTGTGTGTGTGTGTGTGTGTGTGTGTATGGGGTCAGGTGCACATATCCTTAGAGATCATATTTTAAATTAGAATTTTGGGCAATTAGACTCAATATCAGACAAGGTCAAATTTTTCTTTGTTAATTGCAAAATTAAAGGACCTCAAGCAGAATACCCCTTAGAGGTTATACTAATGAATAAGGCTGAAACTAGTTGTTTATCACTTTGGTTTAACTATCTGTATAGGATATAAAAAAGGGGAAGACCAACAACAAAAAAAATGTTCTTCTATGCATCTCCCTAGCTCCCTAATGCCAATAAAGAGTGGACAATGGCTTACCAATCTTTTCTTGCAAAATACAAACAGTTAAAGAGATCTTGACTTAGCAGTTACCAGGAGAATTCCACAGATTTTTTTCTCCTAATAATTTACAATTAATAGAACTATCTTAGAGTTAAAATATAAGATCAGTGTGCAATGAATCAAAGAAAACACAAGGCCACCAACAATTGCCCCCAAAAGTCTTAAAATTATAATTAGAATGTAATTTGATCTAATATATCTATATAACTACATTTAAAAATCTAAAAATAATATATCTGTTCTTGAAACTTAAAAAAATAGAGAATCACAATCACACATATGGAGTACTTACTGAAGAATTGTCTAAAGATAGAGGGGTTTTGATCCAAAAAATTGGACCCTTCTGATTCCAAATATAGCTCTAGTATGAAGAAATTAATATCAAGCTAGATTAGGCAGGTAAAAATAAAATAGTCAAATCATGCTTTCCTTCAAGAAAAGCAGTAAAGCATGCTGCATAAAAACATTGATTCCTGAACTGAATTACTTGAATTCAAATTCCGCTTTTTTCAATTTTCCAGCTGTTATTCTGGGAATCACTTAACCTTTCTGACTTTTAGTTTCCTCATCTGTGAAATGAGGTTACCAAGAATAGTTTCCTCATAAAATTACTGGGAGGGTTAAATTTGATAATGCAAGTAAAACACTTAAAACAGTGCTTTCCATGTAAATGTGCTTACATATTAGGTGTAATTTGAGTTCCCTATAGAATGTCTATAGGGAAAGACAAGCATAGTGATAGAATATTCTTCTGGTTCTGATGGTCACTGTATTTCTCATTCTAAAGGGAATAGTCCCCCTTTCTGTGTGTTTAGCTAACATGAATCCTTCCCTCACAGATGGATTCATACTCCAGGGCCAATTGCTGGCAAAGCAGGTTTCTTAGCCTTTAAACTAAGGGCCAATTTTAGACAGTGTTGACCTGAACAGGGTAATGCCATATTCTGGGAGACCAGCCAGGATTCTCTGTGAAGTTCCCTTTCATTTCAAAAGGAAGCTTTCTTTGAACTATGTTAGGTCACCTGAGTTCTTTTCACAGTCACCTAGTCAGAGAGAAATAGCAAATAGATTCTTATGTCAAGTTTTATTCCTGTTGACATGGAATGTCCAGAAATAAGTACTTCAGAATTGGAAGTGAACATGATAAATACTAAATTCCAAAAGAGTTCTGGGGGTGTAAATGTCTAACTATTACATTTTTTTGTACACCTGAAACTAATCTCATTATTGAAAAAAATAATTGTTTTAATCTGTAGTGATTCCAAAATTGCCAGCAAACAACCATTTTATTGATTTTGTTTCATCCACTAGAAATTGGATTTATTTATTACTATAGTTAATAATATACTATTACTTTATCTGTGCCTCTATCATCTCTTTCGCTGTTTTTCTCACTGGTACCAACATACTTAGTTGATAAAATTGCGTAAGAAACAAGAAAACAATTGTGGTATGTATAGATTCATTATTATTTAATAAAGGTACTACTATACTTTTACAAAGTACTAAAAATAGTTACCTCTTAGTTTTCAAGAGTACTAGGAAGTTCAGAATTTGAGAATGTACTGTATTAAAATTATAATATGCTTTTTTCCTTTACTCTTTTCGGCATTATCATTTCCTTTTGTTTGCTTTCAGATAGAAAAAATATTCTTATTTTTAATAATATTGACATTACTACATAATTAATAATTACTAAGAAGAGAAACAGCAATATTTTTTATGGAAACATTTAATAACTTTGAGAGTTTCTTCAAAGCATAGCACAAGGAAATCATATCAAACATCCAGAATATTTACAGACTGAATGCATGTCACATTTTTTTCAAACAAGTTGGAAAATACATGAATGAGTAAATATGTAAATCATCTGAATTGAACTGTACATTTTCTAAAGCATGAATCCTATTTTAATGAGAGCCTTCACAAATTTCTCATTTGTTTGCTTGGGTATTTTTTTTATTCATTAGCTCTTCCAGCAAATAGTGATTGCATGTCAATAATATTGTACAAGGTGTACACAAATGAATAAGCCATGGCCTCTATCCTAAAAGGTTCAGACTCTAATAGGAAAAATAAATATTTAATAACTCTGTCAATGGCAAGTGCAATTATGCAGGTTTGTTATATAATACAGACTTGTCCAAGAGTAGTAAAAGATCAGTTATTGGTGAGTGAGAGTCAAAGCAAGTTAATAGAGGGTTGAATATTGTTTTCATCAAGCTGAGATACGTTTTTTAGCTCTGCTTTTAACACTCTTCAACAAAATATGTCCATATGCCTCCTCTTAATCTTTTACCTAAGTAACGGCATGATATTCTTGCCTTATGGCTTGCTGTTTGCCTACTCACTCCCTCAATTTATTCTCTTCTCTGTGCTAAGTTTTTGCTTTTTTTTTTTTTTTGAATGATGGCTGCCTTCATTCATGTCTGTAGCAGTCCCACAATGTTGATCTCCACATAACCACATCCAGAAGAAATGTGGAATGTGATTCTATCTGAACAGTGAGGTAAAGCTTCCTTTCCAGGAGTATCCAGCAAATCTCTCATCAAATATAATTTTATGATTTGGGTCATTTTCTAAAAGAATCGATTTTGCAAGCAGTATGCCATGCAAAAACTGGCCAGGCCTGAGTACAGAGTGAGTGAAATTAGCTTTGTTTAACTACAGTTAACATAACTGTAGTTCGTTTCAGTAGCTAAGTGCTGGACCATACTCTACACAAAGCTGCAATATTGGAAGCAATATTGGAAAAACAGTCATAATATCCACCACAGAGGTCAATTAGGATAAGTTCAGTGCACTTCACTACTTAAAGGTAACTGATAAGGCCCCTGGTGACTTTAGGGAGCACAGTTTCTGCAAAGTAATGTGTGCTGGGACTCAGAGGGAAAAGAAGGTGATAAATTAGACACCATTATTTCACAAAGATCAAATGTAAGGAGAGAAAAGACAATAAACAGACATGAACATCAAATAAATGCTAAAAAAATTGATGAAATAGGAAGATTTTTAACTGGATAAATAAGTGAAAATAGTTTCTATGCCTGATTTGTACATGACAAGCAGGGGAAAGTATAATATTGACATGAAATAGCAACCAATAAATCAGCATATTTTATTCTGCTATGTGTTCAAACCATTATTTGATGAACATGGTATTTTTATTATATATTATTTGTAAATATCTAAAGTCTATAATTCTGAATTAAGGTATATTCATTCAATACTTGTAAAAAAATTGAAGCTAATGTTGTACTCTTTTCATGACCTTTCCTTGTACAAAATTTTTCCTTTGACCAACATTTGAAAAGGATGGAAAAGTATCAAGATAAAGTGAATATTAAGGAGATTATTTCATTTTGTAATGAACAGCTGCTGTATGCCAAGAATTGTAAAGGATAGTGATGGACAAGCTAGATAAGTCCCCTCCTCACATGAAACTCATTTCAGTTAATGATGATTTTACTTCTGAGAATATTCAATGACTATAGTGATAAATTTCAGGCTATCTTCAGACTAACATGAGTGCTAATGGATTGTTCTTTGAATCACGAAAGCTTATACAGGCCTGAGAAAAGATTAGGTACTTAAAAATTATTAACAAGATACATTTTAAATAAACTACTATCAAAATTTACATGTTTATGCATTTTAAAAACATATGTATATAAAATATGCATATGTATTATATATACACACACATTTGGCAGATAATTTATTTGCTGCTGCCTCAGGAAGAAGGCCTTCTTAATTAATGTTATGAAAGTGATTGAAGTTAAGTGAGCACTGCATTTAAAATTTAAAATTGTTAAAACAAATTTCAGTTACTGACAGTGATTTTCTTAAAATCATATTGGTCAAATGTATGAAAAAAACATTAATGAGTATAATAGAGTGTGTAAAATGTACATTATCTAATATTCAGCCTTATGATGTATAAGAACCAAATCAAACAAAGAAGATCAATAAAACTTGCTCTTTGACCTCTGAGGATCACAGAAGTGTTACATATAAGAGATATCAGCATGCAAGTAGAGCAGCCTCATTAGTTTGCCATCTGCCATGGTGGAAGGATGCTAAACTGTTGCCACTGTGAAGTTCACTGAGTGGTAAAATTATAATTAAAAATCATACCTAGATTTAAAGTAAAAATCCCAGGAAAAAAACAGCTGTCAAATGATGACAAGGAATCCATGTGCCTTTGAAAAGATGAGATGAGGAAATATATGTATATGAAATTATGCACACTCACACACAAGCACAGCTATAAATGTTTGTAAATTAAACCTCAGCATGGCTGGTTTCTGTCATGAAATAAAAACAGTTTAACAGTTTTATAGAACAAAGCCTAATATGGCCCATGAAGTTTAGGAAATTAAACATATAGAAACAAAACTAATAATTATTAATAATAGTGTTATGATAATTGCATTTAGCACTGAACAGATACATTTAGAAATAAAGGCATGGTGAAATAAAATATATCAAATAATACATATAGCAGATTATTTATCAAAAGTATAAGTAACTAAGAATTATTGGTAATACTTTTATTGTGCCATTTTTGTTCTTTCAGCAATTCAATATGTGCAATGAGTGTGTTTTCTATAGGGTTTAAAAGGAAACCTATTTTAAGAAAATATGAAAGCTTGGATAAATCAGAAATTGATATTTTTTTTCTCTACAACTCCTCAAACATGATTCGACTTCCAGAGGGTTGTACATCAAATTCCGACTTTATGATTACACTTATTTTTTATCAGTTCAAAATGGCTTGCTGCAGCCAGTAGTAACCAGTTGTATTTCTACATACTAACAATGAATAATGCAAATGAATTTAAGAAAATCATTTCATTTATAAATGTATCAAAATTAATAAAACACTTAAGAATGAATTTAATAAAATAAGCACAAGGCTTAGAAACTTAAAAAAAAACATTATTGAGAAATTTTAAGGACACAAAAGTAAATGGGAAGACATCTCAGTTTCCTTTATCAGAATAGTTAATATTGTTAAAATGTCAATACTCCCCAAATTGTTATACAGATTCAACAAAATCCCTATAAAATTCCATACTGATTTTTTTTTCAAAAACTGAGAAGGCTGTCGTAAAATTCATATAAAAATACATATGGACCCAGAATAGCGAAATCAATCCTGAAAAAGAAGGACAAAATTCAAAGACTCACCCTTTTTAATTTCAAAACTAATCCACACCAATCAAAATAACGTGATAGTGGCATAAGGATAGACATATATAGTCAGTGGGATAGAACTGAGTGTCCGGAAATCAACCTTCACATTTATGGTTAATTGATTTTTGACAAAAGTGCCAAGAAATTCACTGGGGAAATAATAGTCTTTTCAACAAATGATGCCGAGTAACTGTATATCCACAGGCAAAAAAAAATGAAGTTGGAACTTTGCTTACAACATACATAAAAATTAACTCAAAATGGAACATAGACATAGATGTAAAAGATATTACCATAAGCCTGTCACCAAAAAAGATATAAGCTTGTTATATATGACACCAGAGCACGAATGACAAAAGAAAAATACTGGACTTCCTCAAAAAAAAAAAAGTTATTCAAAGGACTTCATCAAGAAAATGAAAAAAACAACTTACAAATAGGAGGAAATGTTTGCACATCGTGAGTCTGATGAAATTAATTAGAAAGTTTTGCCTAGAATATATAAAGAACTACAATTCAACAATTAGAAGATGCATAATCCAATTTAAAGATGAGCAAAAGCTCTGATTAAATATCATTCCAAAGAAGATATACAAATGTTCAACAAATACATGAAAAGACATCAAACAAAATTAGACTTCTGGGGAGGCAAATCAGAGCCATGATTTGATATCACTCCACACCCATCAGGAATACTGTTACCACAAAAGGGAAATAACATCCTGTTGCTCAGGATGCGGAGAAATTACAACCAGCATATATTGCTCATGAGAATTTGAAATTCTGCAGCAGCCTACAAAGTGTATGGCATTTTTTTTCAAAAGATTAAGCATAGTATTATCATATGACCAATGAATTTTACAATGGCATATACAAGGTATATATCAAAGAGAAATATAACATGTTTATGCAAAAATTTGCACACAAATTCTCATAGCAGCATTACTCATAATAGCCAAAATAGTGGAAACAATGCAGAAGTTCAACACCTAATGGATGAAAAGAAATGTAGTATATACATTAATGCAATATTATTCACCAATAAAGATAAAGTACATACATACTACAACATGGATAAACATGCTATTTTGATTACTATATCCTTATAGTATGATTAGATGCCAGGTAGCATGATACCTCCCACTTTGTTCTTCTTTCTTAAGATTGCTTTGGCTATTCGGGGTCTTTAATGGTTCAATATAAATTTTATGATTATTTGTTCTAGTTCTGTGAAAAATATCACTGGTAATTTGATAGAGATTGTGTTGAATCTATCTATATATTGCCTTAGGTAGTGTGGACATTTTAACTATATTTTTTCTACCCATGAGCATGATATATGTTTTCATTTATTTGTATCTTCTTTAATTCCTTGTGAATATCTTACAATTTTCTGAGTATAGGTGTCTTACTTGGTTAAATTTATTCCTAAGGATTTTATTGTTTTTGAAGCAATTGTGAATGGGATTGTTTTCTTAATTTACCTTTTTTGTAATTGCTATATACAATTTCTGCTAGTTTGTTCTTGGTGTATACAAATGCAGCTGATTTCTGAATATTAATTTTGTATCCTGCTACTTTACTAAATTCATTTATCAGTTCTAATGGTTTTTTGGTGAAATTTTTGGGGTTCTCTATATATAGTAATATGCCATCTGCAAATAATGACAATTTTATTTCCTCTTTCCAATGTGGATGCCTTTTATTTCTTTTTCTTGTTGATTGCTGTGGCTAGAACTTCCAAAACTAATGTTGAAGAGAAGTGGTGAAAGTGGAAAACTTTGTCTTGTTCCTGATCTTAGGGGGAATAGTTTTAGCTTTTCCCCATTGAGTATCATGTTAGCTGTGGGTTTATCATATATGGCTTTTATTATGTAGAGATATGATCCCTCTATTCCCACTCTGCTCAGATTTTTTATCATAAGTGGATCCTGGATTTTGTCAAAAGCTTTTTCTGCACCTATTGATGTGACCATATGATTTTTATTTTTCATTTTGTTAATGTGATGTTTCATGTTAATTGACTTGGATATTGAACCAACCTTGTATACCATGTATGAATCCCACTTGATTGTGGTGTATGATCTTTTTAATGTATTGCTGAATTCGGTTTGGTAAAATTTTGTTGAGGATTTTTGCATCTACAATACATTAGGGATATTGGCCTATTGTTTTCTTTTTTTGTAATGTCTTTGTCTGGTTTTGGGATCAGTGTAATAGTGACCTTGTAAACAGAGTTTGGGTGCCTTCCCTCTTTCTGGATTTTCTAGAAAAGTTTGAGGAGAGTAGATGATAATTCTTTTTTGACTGTTTGGTAAAATTCACCTGTGAAGTCACCTGGTTCAGGACTTTTGTTTATTGGGAGCGTGTTGATTACCAATTCAATTTTGTTGGTAGTAATCAGTCTGTTCAGGTTTTCTGTTTCTTCTTGATTCAGCATTGGAAGGTTGTATACTTCTAGGAATTTATCCATTTCTTCCACATTGTATGATTTGTTGGCATATAGTTGCTAGAATTTGATGATTTTTAAAGATCAAGATTCATTGTAATTTTTATTTCTATGTTTTTTTAAGCTGTTTTGTCTCCCTGTAACATTTTCTGCCTTTCATTATCTTTTAAGATTTCTAACATCCCCTTATCTTTTAAGACCTAGCTTGAATATCTAAAGGGAACTCCTTTCCTGCTTCCCAACACAGATTAAGTAGTCTAAATATAGATTGCCAAAATTACTAAATAGAATTCCTTATGTTTTTCTGAACTTAGGGATATACGTACAAATAGTAAAAATGAAATGTGATAATTATGTGAAAATTTCAATTTTTTTGATGTCCATGAGATAGCATTTTCAGGTTCTTTGATTCTTTTTTTCCAAGGGTAACACTAGTTAAATTAGAGCTGAGGAAACAATCAAATGTTACAACACTGAAAAAAAAACTAGTAGAGGGCATCAGAACAGTAAACAATATGGTATGTTTCAAAGCTAAATACAAGTTGGGAAACAAAGTAATGAGATTAAAAATCACTGAGGCATAAAACAGAAATTTCCATAGTTCATCAGTCCAAAAAACACTCTAATATGACACATTGTCATTATGCCATGACTATAGTAAAGACAAACCAACCAAAGTTTGCAAGGAAGGATTTGTTTTTCTAAGGAAACTAATGTAAGCTTTCATTAAAAGCTAAAATAAAAACATTTTAAAACATTATATAAAACATTTATAACATTAAAAACATTTTTATTTATCATAAAAGTATATTTCTAAAATAGATTTGAAATACAAAGCCTTTTATTCTTAGAAATGATTGCATTCCTAAACTTGTATAAATTTTGCAAGAAGTTACTTCTATCACATTATGGAAGTGTTATACACAGTGGAAATATAATAATAGCGTTAGTCTGCCACCAAGAAATCTTGGCTTTGTTTTTAGCCTATGTCTTGACTCCATCCAACTTGAACTTGGGCACAAGCTGTTGGTCTAACTTGCCCTCTTTTGTCAATTGAGGATACCTGTTCTGACATTCCCCTATATTGAGGAGGGCTAAATGAGCATCATTTTGTGAGTGAAAACAAACATTCCACTGAAGTCAGGAATCCAGATCCTGATTATATTCATATTTTGAAAGCAATCTCTTGTTATTTCAATTCAGTCTCTTGCCTCTGGTGAGATGCTAAGTGAGAAACTGATATATTTGTTGTGAAATACAAGCAAACGAGATTCAAATAAATTGTGGTGATTTAGAGGCATTATTATTTACAGTTGGGAAATAAAAGTGTTTAACAAAAGTTATATAAATTAATTTTTTTTGTATTTAATTTAATAAACTCTCCTATGGATTTATAAATCTTAAAATTTTCTTTCTTGGTTTAAAAACCACCAGGTGGATTTTATTTGACTGATAGAAATGCTGATTCATCTTTGTTCTTTATATCTTTGCTGACCACATGTAGTTAACTTGATTCTTTTGCCATTTTGTGATAAAATATCTTGTGTATTTTTATAAGATGATAATTATAACTTTACAATCAATATTTTCCCCTAAAACATTTGCAGACTTTCAGTATAAAAGGTAATTTATTCCTGAATTTGTATTTTGGGAGTCCTTGGAGATGATTGTACAACAGAACTTTGGATTAAAATTTAAACCTGAGGTAAGGAACAATGTTAACATGTATTAAAAATTAAAATACACAGAGCTCACAATATGATACAGTGGTAGGAATAAAGAGCACCATGTGACCAGAATGTTTTATTAATGGCAGTTAACATTAATAAAGTTAACCTTTCATTTATTGTGCATTTTAATGTTTGCTTACTTTTTCTCCTGTATTTCTTTGATGCTGACTAAAATCTACATATTAATGCATTAGAATTTATGTCTTGACCTACATAAAGAAACTTGTGTTGAGGTTCCTTTTTTTCCAGTGGGAATTAAATATTAACTAAGAAAATAAACTGCCTTATTGAGATATCATAGACTCTTATGCTTGTAAATAATCTTTGCTTTGAAATATTTATTGTAAAAATTAGTAGATACACTTTTTCTGAGTTCTTAATAGTGTTTCCTAAGTTACAACATTATTGCAGTATTTTAATTACAACAAATCCTAAATTTTAGGCATCCAAGCTAATAAAATATAAGAACATTATGGAAATGATATGAATATATGACACCTTGTACTCAGTAACAGAATGGCACAGCATATGGAAATCTAAGTATAAAGCAGCATGAGTATAAATTCAAAAATAAATAAACAAGTAGTTCTGGGCGAGAAACTGAACTTGAAAACTCTGACTACAGATGTCATTCTAGAAACAAATTCTACCCAAAGCTGTAGGAATCAGCAATAGACAGCTCCAAGTGAATGTCTAGATGGATATATGAATATACATATGAAATATATGTATATAGGTGTGAACTTACATATATACTTTCAAATGACACCATACATAGCAAAACTCATCAATAGGTGTTTTTGAAGAAAAATCATGAAGAAACATTTGCAGGTAATTTGGTACACAAATCTGAGCCTTTAAAAGTTACTGAATTTAGTTTTATTCACATTATTCATGCAACATTGCCTATTTGGATTAAAGAAGAATGGGAGGAAAAGTAGTCACCAAAATGGTTATTTAATGAGGTTATTAAGAAGTTGTCAGAGAAACAGAATTTTTATTAAGACAATTGCAACAGGAGTGGAACTAAGGGCTCTCAACAGAAGACATAGATGGAGGAAGAAGAATCTAAAAAGATCCTGAATATTTCTTTCACGAAAGAAGGAGCAATGCAGATTTCATCCTGCGAAACTGGCTAAGTAAGATCGTTAGAACAGATACTTGAAGAATCCCCCATTTGACCAGACTTTGCTCAGAACACTAGTATCAGTACTGGGTACATCACCATCAGTACTGAGATAACTGTCATCAACCCTTTTAGACTCTGGACTCCTGCCGTTGATTCTCTGCCCAGAACGTGGGCTCGGACACCTGCTCTGTATCAATTTTGATGCCTACTGTGTGGAAGTCCTTGCTCTGGTTTGAGTCTCAGTATGCCCTGCTCTGAAGCTGCCTGCTGGAAGGTACTACCTGCTGCAGTCCATCTGGACTATCACATACATCCTGCACCACCCTGACCGAATACTGTATGCTATACAGCACTGTTTGCCGGGTTCCTCTCATCTCTTGCAACTGAATGGTGCTTCTAGTGTATTGTATATCCCCTTCCTGGATGTGTACAGGCTGTCTTTCCATCAGACCTACCATAATTTATGTTGCTGTTTCATAACCTTCTTGGATACTACTGAGATATAAGGAATAAAGTGACAGAGGAGAGTAGAAGCAAAAGGACTCTAAAATTCTATTTTTGCTCACTAGATGAAATAAATACTAGAAATTGGAGGTCAGAAAAAAGAGGTGGTTTTGGAGAGTTTTATAAAAAAGGGATTTATAATTCTAAAATAAAAATTTTAAATTGTTAAACTACTGTGACTGGATTTTGTATAAACGTGTGTATTGTTCACTAAATTGATTAAAATAAACATGTCTTTTTAGCCTCACTTCTTTTGAATGAAATTATTCTGATCAAATGACTACTTACTTTACCAGAAGCCCATATACCTTTTTAAATTTCAGTTTGGATATTCACATCTTTTCTACCCTCTACTACACTGATTGTGTGGACCCTGTAAAGAAAGCTACTGCCCCAGTGATATCTGTCTTATAAGATAAATATTTAAATATTAAATAATTTAAAATAATAGGTGATTTTCAAAAATAATCTAGTATTTTTTGATACACATTAAATAATCAGCATACCTGTCTGTGCTCCTTATTTATATATGTATGTGATTATTTTAATGAATTGCTTTTAGGGAAAAAATAGTTCAAGATATTTCAATTCACTGCTTTACTGCAATCCTATCCTAGTAATGCAGAAGACTTAACTGATCCATTTAAAACCTTCTGATACAACAGATATTCACTTTTTAGTGAAGTAGATTTAAATGGCTGGAGCAATACACAAATTATGCATAACATAGATAAAATTTTTCAAAAAATATATTAAAATATATTTCTGGTATAATGGTACATCTAAATTGAACAAAGGCTGTAATCATTTCAAAAAATACTCACAGCTGACCACAATAAAATATCTTAAATTCTGACATTTTCCTCTGTCAAATATTTGTTACACTTATTCAAAGCCTAGATATAAAACTATGATTGGTTTTATTCTGCTATATATTGTTTCAGCCCTATTCCAACTTTGTGTACTCAGAGACCGTGTTTAAGCAGCCTCAAATCCAGATAACTATTTTCTCCTACAGCATAATGTCAGACAGAATAGTAATTTTCGACACAATTTTCTTAGGCAGCATAAAACACACCAAACTGATCATAACAGTTATATTATGCTCTCTGTCAATTGTTATTTTTGTAAATTTCAGTGAAGCTTTTGTGAGAAAATTATTTTAACCCGTGATTGAAAATTGACCCTGCCTAAGTCCTCTATCTCAACATATTTGTCTGAAGTGCAACCAGCTAAAGAACCTTTTACATCTCTTAATAATTACCTAATAATTTAAAGGGTAATTTTAAGAACAATGTAAGAACAATACCAGAAAAGGTAAGCTACCTTTTGACATACCGAATGACAAGCATATGTAGTCACAATGGCTGCTGAAAGTCTGGAGCAACAACTAAAATGGCATAGGAGACTTATGTTTTATTGTAATGAAAATCTTAGTATAGTATTAACTAGTGCTCAACCTCACATAAAATGCTTTTGCTTTAATTCTGATAATTTTACTTAATCAATATTTAGCATCTTCAATGCAATAGAAACAATTTCCTTATTTAGGTTTCAAAGATTTTTCCATGATCTATGATCTACTCATTGAAAGGCAGTGTAATGTTGTGGTGGAAATGAGCATTAACAGCTGTGATGTGAGAGGAATACTCTATCTGAAGTTCTGAGGAAGTTCTCACAGATAAAGGAAACATTTGAAATGAATATCAAATACTTACTGGAGAGATGTACACATAAAAAGAACTGTTTCTTACTTTTTTAATAATCGCAATTAGATTAGTCTTAAAGGAAATAATACATTTTTCCCATCAGCGGAAATGTGAAGGACCATAAAGGTAAGGAAGTTATTTAATAAATACAGTCTGAAGATATAAAGCTGTTGGCACAGTCTTATGCTAATTCTGTTCACAAACAACAAATTTCCACCTGTACATTAAAAGTTATTAACTGTACCTTCCTCTGAAGATAGTTTTTTGATAAAAATGTGTCCAACTGATGAACTATTTTGATCACAAAGGATCAAAATAGTTCATCTAAAATAGTTTTCTACTTCAGAAAAGACTTTTAGCGCATTCTGCTTCCAACTGATCAAACAGAGACATCACTTAGTCTGGATTGCCTGATACATGACAGTTTGAAATACTACTTTCACATTACTGTTCAATCAGCAACAAGTACAAGCAACTCAGAAAGAAATTCCATAGTGTCCTTTGATAGATGATTGGATAAAGAAGATGTGGTATATAGACACAATGGAATACTACTCTGCCATAAGAAAAGATGAAATACTGCCATTTGTGACAGCATGGATGGATCTTGAGATTATTATGCTAAACGATATAAGTCAGAAAAAGTTGAGAACCATATGATTTCACTGACATGTAGTATATAAAACTGAAAACAACAAAGGAACAGGACAAACAAATTAAGAAACAAAAATTCATAGACACAGACAAGAGTTTGGTGGTTACCAGAGGGTAAGGGGGGGGTGTGGGATGGTTGATGAGGGTAAAAGGGGTCAAATATATGGTAATGGAAGGAGAACTGACACATAGTGATATATAGATGATGTACTATAGAATTGTACACCTGAGACCTATGGAACTTTACTAACAATTGTCACCCCAATAAACTTTAATTAAAAAGAAAAAAAAAGAAATTCTACAGAGGTAATTAATGTAAAATAGAACCAAACAGAAATGGCACATTTGATATTGTCTGACATAGATGTGTGCCCCTCTACTTAGAAAAGTGTTTTTTCTTTGTTTTAATTTTATGCAATCAAATCTAAGTGATTATCTGTCCTTACCCTAGGGATCAACTTAAACTTCATTCTCTTTTGATCTTTATAATTAATCACAAAGGTCCCAATGTATCTGCTATAAGTCTTTTAACCAATTTGGACCCAAAGCAGTGCAATTATCTCACCTATATGATCCAGAATTGTTAGAGTACTGATAGAATTTGGAAATTCTACAGATCTACTCATCATGTGTTTAACAAAATGGAATTTTATACTGTATCTTAAATATACTCTATTTAGCACAAGAAAAGCAAGAAGTAAAACTTTGGAATGCTCAACTAGTGTGACAGAAAAAAAAAGAAAAAGAAAAAAGTGCACATAAATGTGTGTGTGTCTGTATGAGTTTATGTGAAAAACTTCTTTTGTAAATCCATCTTTATGCTCTCAGATCTGCCCTCTCCATATTTTTCAATTCCTATTTGTATGTTTAGGTCCTAAATTTTCTTGCCTGAAAAAACTGCTTCTTACCTTTTTCCAACTTGTTTGTATAAGTAATATATAGCTATGAATTTGAGCATTACAAAATTGCACACACTTGAGGACTGGTAATGATTATAAACCAAATGAGTAACATGAGTTTTAAGGGAATTTGCATGTCTCAACAATCTGCCTCTACCCAGTATACCTAATTTTATCTTTCATTATTGATTGGAAAAGAAAAAAAAAAGAACCCTTATTAACAATATCACTCTAGTCACTGCCTATAAATAAATCATTATTAAAATTATTTGAATTATGTTATTGTCTTTGCAGGTAACAATCTCAAATCATGCTATATCTATGTAAGTCATACTGACTCATTTAATTATAACACTATGAAGATACCCTGGGTCACCATGTCCCATCCAAAGTGATTCCTCTCTCAACTGAGCAAATCTTATGAATAACACATTTGATCTTAATCATTTAATTTCTTATAACATTGTATCTATGTTGTTAAATTACTACATTCAGTTTCTCAAGGCATTTAAATAAATTGCCATCTGTTAATGTTCCCTTTTATTTTAATGTGCAAAATTTAAAATATTCAATATAGTAGTGTTATTTGAATATTTACATTACATATGCACTTTATGCACTTTACATTTATTTGTGCTTATTTGAATCTTAATCACTTTTGGTAATATTTTAACTTTATTACTGTAAAAAGTCCATCAAAAACCTAGATTTTCTACACCGTCCATGAAGTTTTTGATGGACATTTTTAAGTAATTAAGTTAGAATGTTTCCAAAAGTGATTAAGATTCAAATAAGCACACATAAATGTAAATTGCATATGTATTACATTGTTTTGTACACTTGAAACTAATAAAACAATCGTTTTCAAAAATAAGATACCTGAATTTTCTCACTCTTCTGAATGACCATTTTATTTATATAGTTATATATAGCTGTATATATAGTTATATATATATATATAACTATATATATATAAAATTACATATAGTTGTTTGTGTAATCTCTACTAAAATTTTCTTTGCTTTATATATCATACAAGCTTAGAAACATATTTTCCCCTCAGTTTTGTCCTTTCATACGAATGCAGGAAATGCCTTTTGATTGTATGATTCTGAGCTGTTGATTTTTTAAAATCTGGGTACCCACAAGTTTCCATATGTAGAATAACTTACAAGTTTTATTCAAGACAGTGAATAAGCTATTTTTCATAACCTCTCACAAAAATAAGGGTATTTAAATATGTTATGTCAGAGCATAAGAAGGCACCCCCTTTATTCATGTCCTCTCTACCTTCTTCCCTGTAATGTGAGTGCACTGGTTTCACAGGGCTCTGGGTTACTTTATTTCAGCTTTACTTGTTCCTGAGAAAATGAAAATACACTTTTACCCTGGTGTGTGTTTGTGTGTGTGTGTGTGTGTGTGTGTGTGTTTTCACTTCTTACCCACTAAAGGATTAACATGAAATGTAGTTTAACAGTTACTGAAATTAAAAAAAAACAAAACAAAATTAAAAAATAAAATATACACAGACATAAAGACATACCTCCTATGTGGTTTAGAAAATTTTAATGTATCTTAGAGTATAAAAGGTATTCATACATTTATATACACATAACTAAGACAAAAGTTATGTAAAACTCTTAAACTACTGTATTTGAAGGATCTGATAATTTTTGTGTTCCATTCTATTTTTATTTGAATAGATAATGCAAATATGACCCAGTGAATTGATTTCACAGACAGTTAATGGGATATAATTCACATTTTAAAAAATCACTGGCAAAATGATAGTGAGGTTCTAAATTTAAATATGGTGGTAAGAAGAGATGATTCTAAGTACAGTTGACATAATGGTAACTAGCATTCATTGAGTACTCATTAGTTACCAAGCTCATTTCATAAATTATCTTATTCAACCTCACAAAATCCCCAGGAGGTAGTTGAAACTTGTATCCAGTTTTATAGATGAAGAACAAAGACAAAGAGAAATAAGTAATTTTTCAGGAATTATAAAATGACATATTAAAGGGCTGGCCGAGTGGCGCATTGGTTAAGAGCTGGCTTGGGATGCCAGAGGGCCCTGGTTCGGATCCCACATATGAAGGCCAGTGACATTGCCCTCTACAGCTAAAATGCTGAACAACAGCTCAACCTGGAGCTGGGCTGCTCAGAGTCGCCGTTGAAGGCGTGGGCTACAGCCCCTGCTGCAGTGGGTTGCCATGGGCTACCATGTGTAGACAGCAGCCAGTGTGAGCAGCCAGCAACTGCAGTGAGCTGCTGTCCAGAAGCCTGCAACTGATCTGTCTCACCCGGGAAAAGCACAATGATGGTGCCAACTTGGGCCAGTGAAGCAATGTCCTCCACAACTAGACTGAAGAACTAAGGGACAGCAACTTGTCTGTTCCCCTTCCCCAATTCCCCAACACTGTTCCCATTCCCCAATTCCCCAATAAAAATCTTTAAAAAAAAAGATGACATATTACAGCAGAAATTCAAAGTTGCCTCACTATGTGTTTTACAACTAAATTATACTGCTGATAAAACCTAATTAAAATAGGCATGGAGGTAAGTGAGAAGTAGTAATAATCAGATAAAGATGCATTATCTGAATGTAGCATTTACAAAATTAATATTTTGAGAATATATTAATATATTGGATATAGGTAATATATTGGATATAGGTCAATATTAAATGGACAGTTATAAAGTCCAATAAACAATTTGTATAAACTTAGAGAACGTGTTAAATCTAAATTTCTCCTTAATAGAACAGTTACAAGGAAAGCTAAGTTCCTTTTTAGAACTCTAAATATAATATTTATTTAACAAAATCATATAAACACACTCACACACATACATATATTTTTAAAGAAGTACAAACATTATATTGAAAAGGTGAAGGGATGAAATATCTGGGTAAATAAATTATTTAAAATCCGTAGTGCCTGGTAAGCTTTTCTCAAAGATTTTAAATGAATTAGTCATAAGTGCTTTTAAGTCTCAACAATCAATTCTAGGAAGAAACAAAAATTGCTAATGTATACAATTTTATGTGTGTGATTACACAAAATAGTTAAGATGTATTTCCTGGGTAGGGGAATTTTCCATGATTTTTTATTTTCTTTTTATACTAAAATGAGTTTATTTCTACAGTCTCCTCCACTCCCCAGTGCAAAAAAATATAATGTGGTTTCAATAGAGTAGTTTTAAGAAGATATTAACTTTAGCATAACAAACTGTAATAATATTTCCTTGGGTGACATGTTAGTTTATTAAATTACAACATTAATAATTTAGACCAAGCACTAATTGTGAACCATATTTAATTATATAAAAACCAACCATAATGAAAACGTGAAAGAATGTCCTTTATAATGGTGAAAGGTAATAGTAATACCTCATCATGTTAGGTTATACTCAATTTATGCCAGATATATTTAACATGTCTTATATTGGTATTAAAAAATTGTATTGTCCTTAAAGTTCTAACTTAAATCTCATCTTCCATAAAACATCTTTTGAGTATATTTCAGCCCATTGCCTTATCCTAAAAATTCCTACTTGTTTTTACTTGTGTATTATAATTAAAGTGAAGCAAATGTTATATTTGTGTGTCCTGTAATACAACTTGGATATGATGATCATATAAGTACTGTTTGCATTTTTTAAAACTGCTTACTCTCATAGTTAATCATGCAATTCCATGTAATGTTTGTCCACTAGACAGAAGTTTTCAGGGTGTTTGGACATTACAGTCCCAGTTATTCATTTACCTTTCCCACTCAATGGAAAATGCACAGAATCATGATTAAAAAAAAAATTCATGTGTGTAAAATTAAATAATTGGATATAACTACAAATGCAAAATATACACAAGCCAAATATATTAATCCAGTCTCCCATATAGAGCAACTTCTTTCTATCAAACTATGAGTTGGCTAAGATAATATTCAGAACATTGTATGGAGCAAAGAGGGGAAGTTCATGTCTTTGAAAGTAGCTTATCCTAAAGGAATGCTGTCTCTGCCCTATAACCAGAAAGCTCTCTCTAGCAACAGGGCTAAAGTACCCACCAGAATTAGCAACGCATTTCCTTGCCCCAGGAATAGATCAACAGCACTCCTTCCCCCACCACGCAGACGTTTTTGCTTTTTAGCAATTTTCCTTCAGGTTACACTCAGCCCTTGCTTTCCTGTCTTCCCGCTCAGGAAACGTTATGTGTCTGACGTTGTTTTACATATATAACTTAATCCAATATGTTTCAAAATCATAATTTGAACTATCCAGCTTGCGTTTATCTGTTATCTCTTCATTTGGGGATGGAGGGTTTTTGGGGTTTTTTTGCTTGTGTGTGTGTGTGTGTGTGTGTGTGTGTGTGTGTGTGTATGGAAATATTCTCAGTATGCTCCTCTCTACAAGTAAACATGAATTATAAAAGCAGAGTTTTATTTGGCTTTTGAGTAATGATTGTGTTATTTTGCTTTTCTCTACTTGGGAGTGGCTCCTATTCAATTTAACTTTGGCTATGACTACATATTTTGGTTTTATATATATATATGTATATATATATATATACACACACACATACGTATATGAATATTTTATATATTAATATATGCATTATATATTCATACTTTTTTCCTGAACATTTAGTATAAACATAATTGCAAAACAAATAAGAAATTACTTTTAAAGTCCAACACAAATGTCTTGGGTTTTCTGTTTTTACATATGTTTCTTCCCCAAAAGAATACATAATTCAGAAATTATCATATATTTGACTTCACACCAAAAGGTACAAGGAAAGGCTAATTGGATAAAAATAAAGCATGATTGTGTTAAAAACATACACATGAAGCAACCCTAGAAGAGGTAGAAGTAATTTGTGTAAAGGTTCAGTCGAGATTTTTGTAGACAGTTTATTGCAGCTACAGTTACTTGAATTCCATGAGCCCCAGATCCTTAAATGTACTGAATTGCTTGTGACAGTTAAGGTCTCCAAGATTGCCAACATCTTCAGCTACATGTAGGCTTAGTTTCAGGGGGATTGTCTTTACTGAAACTGTCCTTTCTGGCACTGCTTTTATTAATCCCTATGGGTATTATGAAGGAAGTCACTTTCGATATGAGTTCAACACTTTCAGGTTACCAAAGAGGGAAATCTCAAGATAATCAATTCAAATGCTCAGAGCCCTTGTCCTGCTTCCTGGGTTACCCCAAGGAAGGTTCAGAAAATTATGTAATTGACTCTGTATAGCTCAAAGGTTTCCTCCTGAGTAATACTGTATTGGCTTAATGTTTTTATTCATTGTACTTGCTTAAAATAGATTTAGGTAGAATTATATACACGTTATATTTGCTATGGGTATGAAGACTACTATTCTTTCAATTTCAGCTTAATAATAACTTCAAAATAGAGGATTTCTGAAGTCTGTTACCAACCATATTTTATTAAAATTTATTCCAGTATGGTGGATATCAAAAGCAGAGACAAATTAAAATGCATAGGTATTATTTTTAATAGAACCATATTGGGCTTTCAAAAGATTGCACCCATTTAGGCCCTCTAGGATTAGTTTCAGGCCCATAGCTATTTAACATATTTATTAACAATCTGGATAGAGTGCTGAGAAGCAGATGATTCAAAATTGAGAGGAAAAGCAAAAACTATGCTTGAAGATTTAAGATTCAATAAGATCTGGAGAGATTAAAAAAATGGGCATAGGGGTACTTAAGTCAGCTTTAACACATGCATTAGTAAAAGGAGAAGCAAACAGTTTAAACTGGAACTTTAAGCAGCTTCCTCTTTTGTGTTGTGGAGATTCACAATTGTGTTTTAGCTGAACAACATTCAATATGTATATAATTATGTAATTATGTACATTATTCTTTAAGATGCATGCATATACCAGTGACAAAAGAGGCAATAAGCATTCAGGTCTAAAAGAATGTCAGAATCATTGCCAAAGAAGAACTATGGGCAAAAAGCAAATTTTATCATAAGGTGATAAAAAATTCAGCAGTTGGATATATAATCAGAGGCATGAACGTAAATCATAAAGCACATTAAACTACAGCTGGAGCAAGTTCTCTTGTTCTTTACAAAGAACATACTGATAGTCTGGAAAACATTTAAAGAACATTCAAAAAGAAGATAAGTCGTAAAATAAATTATGAAAAATTTAAAAATCAAAATGAGAGTGATGAAAAAGAGATTATGATAAATTAAAAAGGAGTAGTTATTAAGAAAAAATACTTTTTTTATTAGTTTCAGGTGTACAAAGCAATGTAATAGTTAGACATTTAAACCCCTCACAAAGTGATAACCCCCAAGTCTAGTAGCCATCTGACATCATATATAGCTGTTAGAATATCATTGACTATCTTCACTATGATGTACTCCACATCCCATGGATATGTGTGTGTGTGTGTATATGTATATATATAATGTTTATTGTATATATATATATATATATATTTAATTATAGTTGACATTCAATATTATTCTACTTCAGCTACAGATGTATAGCATATTGGTCAGGCATCTACATAGTCTATGAAGTGATTCCCCCTAATAAGTTCAGTACCCATCTGGCACCCTACATATTATTGATTATATTTCCCATGCCGTGTTTCATATCCCCATTACTATATTATGACTACCAGTTTGTACTAATTCCTTCCCCTTCTCCCCCATCCCAAACCCCCTCCCACCTAGCAACCATCAGTTTTTGCCCATACCTCTGAGTCTATTTCTATTTAGTTTGCTCATTTATTCTGTTCTTTAGATTCCACATATAAGTGAGATCATATGGTATTTGTCTTTCTCAATCTGACTTATTTCACTTAGCATAATATTCACTAGGTCCATCTGTGTTGTTGCAAATGACAAGATATGTTTTTTCAAATTAGTGTTTTGAATTACTTTGGATAGACACCCAGGAATGGAACTGCTGGGTCATAAGGTAGTTTCATTTTCAAATTTTTGAGGTACTTTCATACTGTTTTCCATAGTGGCTGCACCAATCTGCAATCCCACCAACAGTACACGAGGGTTCCCTTTTCCCCATGTCCTCACCAACACTTGTTTGTTGATTTATTGATGATAGCCATTCTGACTGGGGTGAGGTGATATCTTACTGTGGTTTTTATTTACATTTCTCTAATTATTAGTGGTGAGCATTTTTTCCCATGTCTATTGGCCATCTGTATATCTTCTTTAAAGAAATATCTTTTCATCTCATCTGCCCATTTTTAATTGGGTTGTTTGTTTTTTTGGTGTTGAGTTGTATTAGTTTTTTTATAAAGTTTGAATATTAACCCCTTATCAGATGTATTACTGACAAATATCTTCTATCATTCAGTTGGATACATTTTTGTTTTCTTGATCATTTCCTTTGGTGTAAAAAAACTTTTTACTTTAATATAATCCCACATGTTTATTTTTTCTTTTGCTTACCTTGCCCAAGAGAATATATAAGTAAATACTTTAATCATTATACATAATAGTTAAAACAAAGAAATTACAGATGGAATTGTTGAAGCATTTCAAAATCAACAAAATCCTAAATTGTACATCATAATGATAATTGATTTTTCTGGGTTTCATAAAATATTTGTGTGTAGCTCTTCTGATACATTATTTTGTGATTAATTTTCTGATATATAATCTTCTGTTTTGTTAACTACTCCTTAGGTTGTTCCAGTAATCTCACTGTAGGGGTTTTAATTTTGAAATTTCCTTTAAGAATCCCACTTAATATATTTTATTGGATCTTTTTCATGGTTTCTCTATGATTATACATTATTTCATTATATAAAAGAGATTTGAGAAAGAGAGTAGGAAAGGCAGAGCTAGGGAAAAAGGACAATTCATTATAAAGTCATAGAAATGTCAACCTGTATTATTTACATATATAGGTTGATATAAACAGTGAAAATGCAAATACAACTTTCAGAGGAAAAGTTTCTTGCTATCTAGGGATGTCAAATGGAAGTAGTTAAACTTAGCTGCATGTTAGAAATTGTTTACGCGTGCATTGAGAATATTCAGGGACAATTAGGCATAGAGAATATTAGGGAATGATTAGTAAGTTAATGCAAAATATAAATTGTTTTAACAAAATGTAGAGGGATTTGGCTGCATTGACTAGAAATTGGGATTTCTAGTCAATGAAAAAACCTTGGTAGGTGTGGACATATTAAGATTGATTACATGAAAAATAATATCATGTTATTTTTCTAATCATATTTTTCGTGTTCTCTATTCACCACCTGAAGAAAATTGAAGGTAATAAAATATGGTACTTTCTGAATTATGGTGCTTTACTCAAAATGTGTTGATTTTAAAATGACAGCTATTTTTAAAAGGACTGCTATGATCAGAATAGCCAATAACATTTAATTGTGGTGTTTAAGAAAACTAAAAAAAAAAACCCACAAAACTGATTTGTTCACAAATGAAATACATCGGCAAGAAGAAAGTGAGAGACAAAGATAGAATGGAATTAACACAAAACTGAGAATGGCTTGGGAATTACTGAGGAGGATTTGTTTCATGTCAGCAATATGTTAGTCTCTCATTTAACTGGGTTAGTGGTGTTGAGTGATGCTTTCTGGGAAAGACTTTGATAAGCCTGAGAAAAGGACAAGTGAGTCTGAGTGATCTACAACTAAACAATGAGAGGTAAAAACAAGCATTTTCAGTGGGAAATTAATTTAATGGGTAAAACCTTATGGGAAGTATGCTTCCAAAGTTACATTGGGTTTACCTCTGACAATATGACTAGAAACATGTAATATTCAGGATGATTTTTGTTGTGTCACATCAATTCTCTAAGAAATTATCCAATGTAACAATTACAGTTTTTATGCCTTACTTTGAAAGCTGTAATTTTTGCCTATCTTGTCCAGGGTTTTCTAACATGTTTTCTATCATACTATGACAAATACCTTTCCTTGAAACCTAATCCTTTATACTGTTTATCTGTCAGAATATAATCTTTTTTCCTCCTCACTGTTCTTTTCCCTCTTTTTCTGGTTACTAGTTAGCACTATTGCATGAATGCATAATTAGTTTAAAAATACCCTTTAAATGTATTCGGCCTCAGATATTACCCACTTATTAAATTTGAGAAAAATCTCATTATTAAGTACACAAGCCATGCTTCCTCCATGGTATCTGATAACAAAAGAGATTATAATTCTCAAAGTATTATTCAAATGGAACAAAGTGTTCTCGTCTCATTAAAATCTAAGTTTCTTTTTCCCCCTCGAAGATTAATTTAGTGACATTTTCTATATTACTCTTGGTTACTATTCAACAAAACAGGACTTGGCTTTAATGTTGTTTTTATTGCTTAAATAAAGAACAAACATTATTATGCACAGTATCACACATTCTAAGTGAAAATTGCTTTTTAAATAGAGATGTATATTTTATATACATATTTTTAATGTTTAAGCTGACATTTTAAGAAAATTAAAGCCCTATATAATTATATTGCTATGGCAATGAAACTGAATTTCTCAAAATTACTAATATACAAGATACTGAATGCTACAAAAATATTATTGAATAGTTTTTGAATATTTAAGGTTGTCATTATGCATTAAAATTAAATGTTAGAATGATAATACCAGTGCATATTAAACATAATATGCACTAGTATAGTAAGAAATGCTAATAAAAAATACCACCAAAAAAAAGGCAATAAGATTTGTGGTTTAGGTACACAATCACTGTTTTATAATTTTAAAAAGAAAAACAGAGATTTATGCTCTTCTAAGTGCATGCACTTATTTGTAATTTTTTTCTGATAGGCAATTTTGGTGATTAGCAAATTTTTGTATTAGTTTATAAGCATAATACAAGTTTTTAAATACATTACCTAGAATTTCTGATCCAGAAGCAAGATATGCTTTATTTAGCTTAGATTTCTAACATTCATAAGTATATAAATAAAAAAGTTTGAACCTAAATTATTACCCCATCTTTTCCCACAAATCAAAGCTGACTTACTAGTTTAGCAACAAAGAGATGGACATTGGGCAAAGATATTACTCAACACTAATCCTTTTTTTAAAATCACTTCTGTTAATGTATATTTGGTAAAAATTTAGTAACTTTACTACATGAATTGCTATTTTGTACTATACTTTTCCCAAATACTGACTTTTTGGAGTTTATTTTAAAAATTATCCTAATACAGTTTAAGTATATCATGGGCAGTGAAATCCCATTATAATATTACAAGTTTTCTTGACCATAGCTATCAAATTATCATTGAGGCACTATACCCAGTGGAAGTTGCATATGCTGTATTTCTCAAAAGCCTGGATAAAACTCAACAAATGTAGGTAGAGACAGGGGAAAACAAGTTCTTTTTCCTTCATAGTGAAAAAAAAAACTTTCAATAAATGTATTCATCCACTTTTATTTCTGATTCTTGCAAAAGTTTAATATTGTAGGACAATGTTTAAAGATATGTGATATGTAAAATTTACTCGATGAGTCTTACTTCCCAAGGTCATGTGTCTTGCAGCTTTGCAAGATGCTGTTTTTGGCACACAGGAACCAGGGCACTGGTACCAGAGCCTCATTAACTTCCTCCACAAAGAGATGAATGCCCTTTCAGAAGAATTAAATAAAAAGTCAGATAAAACTAGGGCAGAAATTGCTGCCATGGATACAAAGCTGGACTCAGTACTCTAGTTGCATATCCGAGCAAGCAGTACAAAACTGCAGGAAGAGTGAGAGGGAGGGAAAGGAGGCTCTACTGCCAAAAGAAAAGTGTTCCAAGGACATAGCAGTAGGCATGACCCCGGTTTAATTTAGATCTTCCCCAGTCAAAGTCACCCTCACACCATTAGCATGAAGATGCTGGTATTGAAGGAGGCTGTTGGGGGAGTATACAAGAATCGTTTTTGAGACAATCGATAGTAATTTTTACAATATTTAAATTAGGACCAAAATCAATACATGGTACGGATTTATTCAAACTTTCATGAAGCTAAAAGAATGGGAATGAAAAACTGATAAAAATGAAATTCAAACTGTCAGATTTAAAAGATGAAGATAAAAGAGTTAAGGTTTTGCCAACAAAAGGAGAGAGATAAATTCAAGTAACATATTGTCCTCCTTTATTGCAAGCCCTTCTCATACAAAAAAGAGGACAAGCTATGGTTGCAAAACAAAATTAAACTAATAAAATTATTGGATGAAGTGAAATAAATGTCTTACCTTTATTGCAAAACTTAATATATAATAGAACACTCTTTAAATATAAAACATTACAACTGTTTCAAGTTTTCTCAATAAATTTTAAAAATGACTGGAAAGTCATGTAAAAGTTAGATAGAATAAATTGAATGAAAATACTGAAATAAAAAACTACTTTAATGGAAGCGGCATATGATTTAAATTTAGTTATTTTCTTTATTGAAGTAGCTGTTGCATGTATTTTGTTTGGCCATTATGAGATCATCATTTATGGCATCTGGACTGTTATGTATATTCCCTAAAAACACCAATTCATCAAGAAAATCTGTTTGACAGAACTTTAGGAAACCACAGAATGGAACTAGGAAAGGAATATAAGGTGGGTGAATATAGTGGGATAAAGTGCTTTAAGCTGTAGGGCCACAGGGAAATTCTAGAGAGAATCTCATATATTTTAAATAATGTTGCAACTGTTTCTGGGAGACCTGTATATACAATGTGACAATTGAGCTATATTTTGATAGATAATTATGTCTTTACTAGGCAGCCAATTGTGGCATGGCATTCTAAAGGATATGTGTTAGCAAAGTATTTGAGATGTGATCAACACAGTGAGTTCGAAGAACTACAGGAAGTATTTTACACCTGGAATATAAATTGGGGCATTTTTAGTAATAACATGGAGGAGGATTTTAATTCACCTATAATGGTAAACATCCCCACCTTCTGAGCCATACCAAATAAATATAAAATCTAAGGAAACATACTTACTATGCAGGAGCACAAACCCTTTATTACATCTGTCCAACCCCTTTGCAACCTCTAAACTAAATAAAAGTTCTAGATCTGTGCTGTTCAATATGACAGCTACTCACCACATGTGGCTATTTTAAGTAAAAATAAGTTAAAATTTTAGTTCTTAAGTTGCTCTAGCCACAAGTGATCAATACTCATAGAACCATTGCCACACATACTGGTGGCTGCCATATTGGACAGCTCAGATATGAACCAAGCATTTCTGTCATCTCATAACTTTATTGGACAGTGTTGTTCCAGAGCACCACTGTTGGAGAGAACAGAGAAGTAGATGGAGTGAGAAGTAAAGCTGGAAATCTATTCATAAGTGAGATAAGGATGACCTTTCATGACATACTTAAGTCTTGAAACATTGTCACTGAAAAAAATTAAAGTAAGGAAGCATAATGAAAGGATTTATGTGTGACAAAACCGCAAATGAAGCTGTAATTTATTGAACTTGTATATATGAGTATGTTAGTGATTGTGCTAGCATTGGGGCCTAGTCGTTGGCTACCCTCTCCACTCTTACTCTTTGTAATGCAGGCGTTCAAAGGTACTTTCAGACCCGCTATAGGAGCATACTCTCTTACACCTCTGACATAAGATTTCTTGATTTATCTTCAACTATTAGCAGCCAATTTATTCTTCTGTCATCAGAAAGAGTGCTTCTGTTGGAAAACGTATCTAACCTGCCTTAAGTTACCTTAAGTGTATTTCTTTGTACTTTTCTAGGGTATTCTCCTTTTAAAGCATTCTTCACACTTCATTGTATTTATTATTTCCTTGCTCTTATCCCATTAGAATGTACTACACATGAGAGCATAATCTATATTTAGACCGTTTACCATTTTATTTGTTCCACATTTCACAATGGCTGATACAATGTAAACATATGTTTTTAAATATAAATTACATTTAGTCCTAATAAATGGCCACATGGTAGCTATTATTTTCTCTCTTTTTACATGTAAGGAATCTAAATCTTAAATAGGCTAAGAAATGTATTCAGGTTCAGTTAGCTAACAGGTTGGACAATAAAATTTGAAACTACATTGATCATATTAAATGCTAGTTACATTGTGAAGACTGGATTAGACTATGGGTAAAAATTGATGTTGAGAATCTAATTAGAGACTATTGTAACAGTCAGAATGTATAATGATAAGAATCTAACTAAGCTGGTGATATATAAATACAGGAGATGACAGGGTCATAGAAGTATTAAAAAGATCATTTTAACAGAACTTGTTTCATCATTGGGATAAGGAGATACTACTGGAAAGATAGAAGTCTAGTATTCTAGAATTCTAGTTTGAGAAACTCAAGAAATAGAGCTAGATTTCATAAATTTAGTGGTGATAGAACACAAAATGTTTGGAGGAAGGTTATTGATAGTTTGTATTTGATCAGTCTTTGGTATAGTCAGATGGCAAAACTTAGTAACAAGAGGGAAAAGGGGGGAAGGGAAAAAACAGAGAAAGAGAAAGGGAGGAACATTCAGTATAGTTTTGAATGGGAACATGATTAGAAATCCTTGGGTTAAAAGTTCATGTTTGACCAAAAGAAGGTAGTGATATCGCCCAGAGTGAACATTTGAAGTTGGAAGAAAAGATAACTAAAAACAGAGCAGATTACATTGAATATGGGGAAACACCAACATTTTAGTATACGGCAAAACAAAATGAGCTCATAATGAAATTAGAGAATCAGCAGCTGCCATAAATGCAGAAGAGGAAAGAGACAGAATAAAGGATTTCAATAAAAAGAGATAATCACAAATGGCAGAAAAGATTGAAATATGATAATATCTTTAAAATCAATTTAATTTGGCTAATTTTCACCAGTGACATTTCCAGAACATTTTCAAGAGTGTGGCAGTACTAGTAAAGTGAGTTGATGATCTTATTATGTAGTGTTCAGTTTTGTATTTTTTGTAGCCTCAGATAAGGGTTTTGATACATAGTAAGGATATAACACACACACACACACACACACACACACACACAAATGATAAAAAGGGATGAGAAAAGTGAACAGATAATACCTAAGTGTAAATTCCCATCTTTTGTAAGAGTACATACTTTAGATATATTTTGATTCTTTTAAATTTTATATTGCATGTTGATATGCCACTTTTAACAAAAATTCTGTGTGTCATTCTCTAATTGAAAATATTTTGGGCACCCCAGATGGGACCCCCTCTCATTTTGAAAGCTGTTACTTCCTGCTTTAATAAAACTATCCTCCCCTGTAAACTTTACCTCTCTGGTCCGTGTCCCCAGTCTTCGGCTTCACCGACTACGATCCCGACACAAGTAATATCTTACATCATTTATTGGAGGCTCGCCCGGGATGAAAAAGAGGTAAATATGATCTGTGCTTTTCTGTCTGCCTTGCCCACTCATGGCCTTTCATCAATATTTTGTTGTCCCTTTCTCCTGTCATACAAACAATGGGCCTTCATCAGCAAATTAAAGGCAACAAATGTGGCTGCCCTTCTTCAAGACTCTAAGGAAAAAAAAAAAAGAAAGAAAATATTTATGCAAGCAAGAATTCAGAAAAATAAATGATAAAACCAAAGGGAAATTAATTTTAAAATATCTAATTTCAACCCAATAAATGCTTGATTTTTGTTTATTTCCTTTGATTTTTTCAGAAGAAAAAAGGCAAATTAGTTCAATGATAATACACAAAAATATAAGCACAGGTTTTTTTTGTTCGTTTTGTTTTGTTTTTCTATTTCTCTTATGCTTGGCTTTCTGCACCTCTTTGAACTCACTCCACCTATGATGAGAGAAGAGGCCAGGTTTGCTCACCATCTTCCATTGCCACCATCTGCATTCCTAAAAAAAATTATACTTTTATTTAGAAGCCCCTGAATGCAAAATATTGGGTTGTCAGGAGAGTCATGATGCAGGCTGGCCAAGTGGCATGTTGGTTAAGAGCCGGCTTGGGATGCGAGCTTTGAGCAGCAGGGCCCCGGTTCGGATCCCTCATCAGGGCCAGTGACACTGCCTCTACAGCTAAGATGAACAACAGCTCGACCTGAAGCTGGGCTGCCATGGGTCGCTGGCAACGACGTAGGCTGCAGCCCCTGCTGCAGTGGGCTGCCATAAGCTACCGTGTGTGGCTGGCAGCCAGCGTGAGTGGTTGGCAGCCGGTGTGAGCTGCTGTGAGCCACCGTGAGCGGCCATCCAGAGGCAGGCGACTGATCTGCCTCACCTGGGAAGAGCACAATGATAATACCAACATGGGCCAGTGAAGCAACGTCCTCCACAACTAGACTGAAGAACAAAAGGACAGCAACTTGTCTGTTCCCCTACCCCAATTCCCCAATAAAATCTTAAAAACAAAAAAGTCATGATGCATTTTTGCAATGAAACACATAGAAAAAATACGTCATGACTTTTCCAACAATGCAATACTTAAGACTTCTCAAGGCTCCCATCACCAAAAACACCCTCCACTTCTCCAGGTTTGAGGAGCATCCGAAGGAGGGAGAATGTATAGATCTAGATCTAGAAATATCGATGTAAATATATCGACGTAGACATTGATATGTCCTTTTTGGGAGTGCCCTGTCTGCAAGTTCAAGATGCTTCCTACCTCTCTCTTAGTCCTCTTCGGTTAGTCAACATAGATTTAAAAAAATGTGTACTAAACAGGACAGGACATGTAAATTTGAGACTGTTTTATGTAATGTAGGTCACATTAGAATTTAGATCTATTTATTTTTTTCTGCTGGGAAAAATCATTAAAAACTATTATCATAGGTTATTTATCATATATTACATTATTTTTTCACATTACCTTATCTGATAAAAAATAAGCCAACTTGATTTTATAGGCATTCTTTGTTTTTATAGGGAAAATCTGATTAACAACCTTAATTAATCAATACCACAACTACTTTTTTATTATTATTTTGACAATGCAGGTGTTCTTTGATGTGATGCAGGAAAGCTTTGACGCTTGCAAAACTGCAGAGACCAAATGTCTTAAGATCAGCAACTTGTCACTTTCTATTTGATATTATATGGAGCAATATCCCAAGCTCTTGCTGATGAAAAGTAACTGCCCAGCAACATTATTTCTTAGATTACTATAATAGAAAGAAAGGATGATACTCTTTTTAGCTTTTTATATTAGTGGTTGAAGGTGTCAGAACTGTGAAAAAATTACTCTGTATTCTAATATTTTGATTACAAAGAAACACAATGCTAAAATTGATGAGGTCATTTCTTTTCCTTCTGAACAGAAAACCCATTTTTTAAAATTACTATTTATATAGCATTGTCTAACCAAAACTGTTCCCTGTGCATAAGGTTTAGCTTATGATTTATTTGCTTTTCTAAAAAAAAAAGTATTTTTTCATACATTAAAACTATTATATGCTTGTGACCATGTTGATTTATACCTACTAGAGAGAATCCATTTATTTATTTAAGAGTTTATTCAATGACTATTTTTTGAGTTCCTACTGTATGCCAGGACCTGTAATAGAAATGAAAATATAGTATATTTTGTCACATATGGAATGTGTGAAATCTTGAAGTTCATAAATTACTGGTGGAGATAAACATAAATCAAAAGATTGTACAGTTACATGATTGATATTTAAAGAACAAGAAGGATGGGTCAAATTTGATTGGGTTATTAAATGCCTGTTTGTGAAAACAATAATTAACTGAAACCTATAGTATTAGTAGGAAATGGCTAGGAATAGTTGGCAGGGTAAGTATTTTCCTATAGAAACAGAAGACACTATAATCACTGTTAAAAAAAATAGAATTTTATCCAAAGGATAAAGAGAAGTCACTAAAGGATACTGATCATTTGAAGAACTTACTGTTATATATTTTTAAAATATAATTCTAGATATAGTACTCTGGAAGAATGGTTCAGTATGGTTTTTAGGATGGGGAAGGATAGAGAAAGAGATTAGTTTAAAAATCATTGAAATAGCTCAAACAATACATATATAACTTAACACCAAAAAACCAAACACCCCATTAAAAAATGTGCAGAGGACCTGAATAGACTTTTCTCCAGAGAAGATTTACAGATGACCAGCAGACATATGAAAAGATGCTCAACATCACTAATCATCAGGAAAATACAAACTAAAACCCCAATGAGATATCACCTCACACCTGTCAGAATGGATATTAATAACAAGTATAGGCAAAGATAAGTAAAAAAGAGAACACTGATACACTTTTGGTGAAATGTAAATCAGTGCAGTCACTATGGAAAACTGTATAGAGATTCCTCAAAAAAATAAAATAAAAATAGAGCTGTCATACAATTTAGCAAGTCCACTTCTAGGTATTTACTTGAAGAAAACAAAAACAGTAATTCAAAAAGGTATATGTACGCCTATATTCACTGCATCATTACTAGTAATAGCCAATATAGGAGCAACCTAGATGTTCATTAATAGTTGAAGGGATAAAGAAGAGGTCATACATATATACGAGTACAATGGAATATTATTCAGCAATAAAAAATAATGTAACTTTGCCATTTGCAAACACATAGGAGGACGTAGGGGGTATTATGTTGGTGAAAAGAATCAAATAGAGAAATACAAATATTTTTAAAAAGTGAATAAACAAAACAAAACAGAAACAGAGCATAGATATAGAGAACAAGTTGATGGTTGCCAAAGGGGAGGAGAGTAGGGGGGATGAAAATTTAAAACAAAAGAAAACAAAACAAAACAGATGCAGGAATGAGGACTTGAGTCTGAACCCAGGTCTGTTTCAAAGCTGGGACCCTTGCTACACCCGTTCTTCCCATGGGACTGTGAAGAGGGGTTTGTTTGTGTCACTGTGGAGAGATACAGTATTGCATGGAGCAGGAGGTGAGCAGTCAGCAGCCCAAAGGACTATTTAGATAAGCGTTATTCAAGGAGGGGAGTCAGGGAAGAGGACCCCCTGGAAATGAAGTCACTTCTTTGACAATAAGCCCCAACAGAATTTGGAACCCCTGTAACCAGGAACCCACATTCTAGTGACAACCCCATCGCCAGCACACTTAGTGAGACACAGTGGATAGTGAAAGGTGTGCTCTTGTCATATCCCGATTTACGGGGGCTCTTGCTTCAGGAAACTCTGCAGTAAAAGCCTTTCCAGACATTGCAGACATTGGCTCAACCCTCATCCCCGTGTATCTGGATATTTTCCAGGAGTTCCATAAATTCTCCATACGGGAGATCGATAGGAGTAGACTGATAGAGTTCTCTACTTCATCTCTCTGTAAGGAGGGCCAAATGCCCACACAACCAGTAGAGTCCAGTGCTGGCTCAGGGGTGAAAATGCTTCAACTGTGATAGAAATGCGACCTGTGTGGTTTGGACCACCCAGCAGGCAGGCTGGATAAGCTGGTGAAACATCCAGTGCCCACCTTCCTGGGCAGCAACCCCATCTATGATCCCAAATTTCTGCATACTTACAGAGATTTTGCGAGCACCCAACAGGTGCTAGCCCTGCCATTTCAAAGATATGGATGGGTCCTGCCTTATTCTGATGAAGACAGAGGACCTCTGGACCAGCTGAAAAGACTATCTCCTCCATCCTGGGTACCTGGATGGACCAGTACTCTGAGGATTTTCTCTAGGCCCACAATTGCCCTGCCTGCAGATGCTGTTGGCCTACATAGATCCCAACATTCTAGGCCCAGCCCCAGAGCTGGAGTTAGAGCAGGCTCAAACCACAGTGTTTGTTCAAGCTCAAGAGCTAGAATGAGCACATATGCCAGCCACAATTCCAGACCCAGAGCATTCTCAGCAACATCTCTCATTCATGCCCAAGAGCCAGAAAAAATACCTATACCTCTTCAGCTTCAGAGCAGTTGCATGCTCATGCCATTGCTCTCTTTCAAGCTCAAGAGCTAGAGTAAGCACCTATCTATGCAGGCTCCAATTCCGGACCCAGAAAACATTCAATCAGTGGCTCTCATCCAACCTCCAGAGCTGGAAGCATCCTGAGAACCTGTTCTAACACTTGCTCCACAACTCCATCCAGTTTCTTCGACAGCCTCAGTTCTGGATCCTAAACAAACCACAGCAAGAGCCCTACCACCAGCTCCTGAGCTCCATAGTGCATTGGCACCAGTGTGATCCCGCTCTGGCTCTAGATCTAGAGAAAACAACAGACTCAGTTCTCACAACAACCCTGGTGCTAGTCAGTTCCTCCCCCAATACACCTAGAGCTGGCATCAGGTCAGCAACTCTTGCTCCTGAATTGCCTTCAGCGCCAGATTATGAGCTGCAACTAGTGCCAGCTGCAGCACCAAAGATTTCCTTCCCCTCCATGCCATTGCTTTTTTATTGTTTTTTTCTTATATATACTGAGTGGTTTATTCTATCATATAAACTTAAAATAAAATATAATTGTTATATCATTAAAAAGAGAAATAATCCGAGCTACAAAAGATAGATATCTACCAAGTAGATACTATTAGAAAACTTTAATATGCCTTACTTTCTTTGTTATTTAAGGTATGAGGAGAAGGAGAATGCTTAGAAGGCAAAATTGAACATGGATAAATATATGTGGCATTATACTGACAGTATTCGTATCAGTATTCCAGATACAACTTTGAGAATATAATGATATTTATGGTCCTATTACCTTCTTTATATTGAGAAGTAGGGGAGAAGGAAAATATGATTGTTTCTTCTGTTTACCAGAAGACACATTTCTTTATTTCTTATTATTTTTTCTTCTTTAATTAATTAATTTATTTTTTTGGAATGAGGGGTTTTTACTATTTAAATGCACCAATGTTGCAAGCAAAGAAGAAAATGGCAAAAAAAAAGTTTATCACCTTTATAATGTTGTCTATAGACATAAAAGCTATTCATTAATAATTGTTTTGACTCCACTATATGGTTTACATACACTTATTAGAATGGTAATTTAATAATGGCTTTCCCATCCTTTCCCCCACTGCACCCCTCCCTTGGAATTTTATTAGTTCTTTTAGAATCATTTAAAAATATTAATCTAAAAAAATCACTCAGTTCAGATAAAGAATCGGCTTGTTCAGTTTAACAGCTGGTTGCTCTTGTTTATTGTTTTGCACAATGTATCTATCTATTTATTGTCACCAGCGACCAGTGATGCTTTGTCATTGCTCTATATGTGCCCATATTTCATCTCACTATTAAAAATAGTTGTACTTTTTTGTGAAACTGTGATTTACCTAGTTTTTATATATATCAACATATGCACTCTTGAAGTCTATATTAAGGATGACATACAATTCTGAAAATTTATGCTCAGGAATTTTTATGCAATATAAAAAAAATTACCTAATATGTATTGATTCACAAAGTCTGAGTTTTAGTCCTGGTTCTAATGCCAACATGCTTATGCCCTCAGGATAAATCACATGATTTTCAGTTTTTTTCTCTTTTTCATATTATAAAAATTGATTTTTTCTTGTTTAGAATATCTTCATATCCACTATAGTGTTCCCAGATATTGCACTATAAAGCAATTTCATTAAATTGCTATTTTATAGTGTTGTATTTTTCCTTACCTATATGCATATTTAAGGTTTCCAATTAAAGACAACATAGTGTTAATTTATCTGGGCTTGGACAAGTAAAGTCAGGTTTAGTTAATTTCTATTTTTATGTTTATCTTCTCTGTAAAATGTTAAGCATATGATGAATGACCTATTTTGTACCAAATTGGCATCCACAAGGAAGCTAGAGAACTTATTTTACACTAGATATATTTTAATGCACTAAGTTTTATGTCTATATGCAGATATTTATACTTCTTATAGTAAAAATTAGTGACTTAAATGCAAAATTCTGTAGATCTACTGCTATAAGCATAAAGGTGAAATTATAAAATTAAATGTCAGAGTTACTCAGAAAAAGCTTATCTTTGTCTTAGAATGGGTGATCTATATATGTATTTTAAAGTCAATTATATTCTGACCTCTGTCATATTACAGAATAAAATACTGGTGTTCTCTATGACTTAGAACTCATGCTGCCTGTATCACTTTGCAGGCAGTCTGTAGTCACATTTCTTAGTCCTAATAAGCCAAACAGACAATTACAAAGCAAGAAGCTCAAATGACTACTACAAAAGATAAAAGAGCAGACATGGAAAAATAGATGAAATTAGTTCTGACTGATGAAATTAAGATACTTGAATACAATAGAAGCTCTGTGTGTGTGTGTGTGTGTGTGTGTGTGTGAGTTGTGTAATTTTTGAGGCTCTGGCTGAAGGAATGTCTATAACCCAGAAGCATATTCTTACATGGAAGTGTGTCCAGCACCTGACATAAAGTCTATGTAAAATAAGATTATTCAAGAAAGGAAAATGTACTCCTTTACTTGAATGCATAATTAGACTTCCTCAAAATGATTTGTAACAGAATTTAAAGGAATTAAACTAGAAACTCATTACACACACGTCTATATGTGTGTGTGTCTGTGTATGTGTGTGTGTATAATTTGTCAATCTATTATTTCTTTCTTTATTTTTGGTAATTTGTACTGTGATTCCTGTAATACTTGATGAATTGTTACATAAAATGTGTTTGGTCATATGAACTGCTGACTGCCATATGTTTTGCTAACTAGAAAACAATAATTGTAAATAAATAGACTAAAAGAGATTAAGAAATTTAATGAGTGATGAAAAAGCTTAATTCCATTAACATACATGTGTTGAATACCCACAATATACAAGACACCCTGCTGTCTTCTAGAAAGGTGCAGAATTTCTTTTTTTTTTCTCTCCTTCCATCACCATATATTTGAACTCATTTACCCTTTCCTACCACATGCTTCCCCCCTTACCCTCTGGTAACCACTAAACTGTTGTCTGTGTTTCAATTTATTTTACTCTTGTTAAACTGGAAATACCTTTTCTCCAGTTGTGAAATAATAATAATAGTAATAATAATAACAAAGTGCATTTAAGCTTAATTCCCTTTTTTGAGTTGAGAAAGATTACAATGACACAAGTAATATACGTTTATTGTAGAAAAAAATATATGGAGACAAAATTTTATATATAATTTTAGTAAGCACAGAGACAAGCTGTTACAAGCTCATAAATTTCTTTAACATATAAATAAATATGCCTTTAGTGAGATATTTCCACCATTGACTCTTCTGGTTCTCAGGTCTTTGGTTTTGTATTGGAATTATATCACCAACTTTTCTACCTCTTCGGATTACTGATGGTGATCAGGGAACTTCTCAGCCTCCATAATCATGTGAGCCAATTCTTCATAATAAATTTCTCTATCTTTTTCCCTCTCTCCCTCTTTCCCTCTCTCCCTTCCTCTCCTTTTTTTTTCTCTAGAGAACCATAACTAATACAACTTGTAATGCAAAATACCTGCTTCCAAAAAAGTAATTTTATAGATTTGTCATAATTTTATTCTATACTATTGTTTGGAGAATACATATATATGTATGTATTCTCCTTGAAGCTATCTTTTTTTTTTGAAATGGCAAATGTGCATAATAGTTTACTTATTTATGATCAGTTCTTAACAGTGGATTTTTTGGTACATATAGACAAATTATCCTCCACAATTGCAATAGCATTGTAAAAGAAAATTTATTTTTACACAAAACCTGTTTCTATGTTGTAATTCTAAGATTCAGAATCACTATACTGTGCTATGATTCTCTTTCATTGGACTTTTTATTGTTTTTCTGTCAAAATTAGAATTATTCCTGAGCTCACCATGAAACTTGGAAAAATAATCCCTTGCTTTGACTTTGCCTTAAACTTTGAATATCCAAAATTTGGGTTTCTTGCACTGTCCTGACTTTATTTTAGGTTCTTTTTTGTAGCACACAAGGGCCTTATCTTACTGCTCATTTATGTGTTTGCGCTCCTACTCATGCTCAGCATTACCGTTCCAAACTCCATGTGCCCAACATTTTGAAAGGCCCAAACAAAAAACATTCGAGTTTAGAGTAAGGAAGGGTTTGTTGGTTGAGAAGGCACCAGCAGAGAGCTACGCAGAATCCTTTGAGCAGCATTCCTGTAATGAGTAACACGTCTATACGCAAGACTGAAGGCCATGAAAAAAATGCAGGTTTGAACAAGATGGGGCCAGAGAGACTGAACATTTACCACTGTTAAACCAGGAGCTGACCAGAGGCTGATTATTGAGTGGTACCTTGTGTTCCCCATTTGCTGGGCTTAAATCATACAAGTGGAGACATTCAGCAAACATTTATGGCTGAATACATTAATTACTATAGGAATGATGGCCTCTGCTCGAAGAGAGTGCTGACATTTTGAGAAAAATTTGAATGAGGAGAGTGAATTGTTTATTTTTATTACAAAAGTCAAAGCAACATCAAGTGGAACATCAACAGAACATAGTCCATAATAATAGAGGATCAATGCAGGTCTGTATCATTATGAGACAAGTAAAAATCAGTTGTTTCACAATCACACACAAACACACACACACACACACACAGAGCAGGTGAAATATGTTTTATGCAACTGATGAAAAATAAAATGAAAAGCCCAAATGTTTAAAGGCAGAAATATTCAGTCTCTCCATGTCATTGGCTCCCTGCTTATGCAACACTTCCTGGAAGACAGGACTTGACACAGGTTTGATTAGAGAGCAGAGGCTGGGCGGAATAGAAGCCAATAAATTGGATTATCAAAGTCATCATTACTATGCAGTTTTATTGTATTCAGAAAAAATAGATGGTCAATATGAACACCTCATACAATACATCTTAATTTTCCTAAAGTATTTGTAATATAAATAAGAAATAGTTGTCTGGATGACTATCTGAGAAGAAACGTAACAGCAAAAGCTTTATTACTTATTTTAAAGTTAGGTTGTAATAGTTTAGAAATTAGAAGAAAAAACCAACTTGTAGTATGTCTGTGTTTGTACTAGATTCCTAAGTAATTTTTTACTTTATTA
Source organism: Hipposideros armiger (assembly GCF_001890085.2). NCBI lineage: Eukaryota > Metazoa > Chordata > Mammalia > Chiroptera > Hipposideridae > Hipposideros > Hipposideros armiger. Next base: position 1,370,482 of record NW_017731800.1, on the reverse strand, counting down.
AGCTATTTATGTTGAACAATCCCAGAAAGATATGCTGCTTATTCAAATTTGCTTCTGAATAATATCTGGTACATAAAAGACTGTGGTGAATTACTTGAAGATATCTATTTAATAGATGATTTTCTAAAATTACTGTCATATATATGAAGGATAAATATTTTTACTTTTATAAATAAAATATTTCTAAGTGATTTCAAAGGCCAGCAAATTAAATGTACTTATTGTAAATACCTATATCTATATATAGATATACATACACATTCATAACTTAAATTTATAAAAGCAAAACATGAATAAGGCACAAAAACAGTTTATATAATTCTTCCTAGGTTTAAGGAACTGTCCTTAAATAGCCTAAAATTACCTAAACCTTTGAACTTTCTCAGTATTTAGATTACACATTTATTGCACACTAAATACATGATATTGTAATAAACTTAAATGAGTAACAGTTTAGTTCATTTAGTTGCCATAAAATTACCTTAACATAAAAAACATTAAATGTGCTTAATTGCCCTAATTAATACATTAAAATTGCAAAGAATTTGAACATTTAACCAGTGTTTTACAAAATAACTATAGTCAGTTGATTGGATATCAATAAATTGCCAAAATTATTATGTTAACTAGTATTTATTTTACTATGATGGTAGTTACCTGGGTGATTGCTAATTGAAATACTTTAAGTATTTTTTCCTAAGAACATAATTATATTGAAAGCGGTACTTTTTAGAAAATTTACATGGTAACAAAATGGACATACTTTATAAAATGAAAGTCAGCCACTTAGAAATAAATTGATATTCAATCCCTTAACTTATTATTAAGCTTACTTAAATATATATCATGTGATAATAAAATATATCTGTATTTATTGTTTTTAAGGTAGGATACTTTTATCAGCTCATCTTTATAATGTTTAGAAACACTTTAAAAAGTGTAGCTAAGTTCAAAAGTGGTATTTTCTCCCCTTGCTTTGATCCGACTTGGATAAATTATCCTATGGTACTGATCAGTTATTCCAATTAATCTTAACATCTATGTTATCACACATTTTTATCAGTAATTACTAACTACTAATCACTGTGAAGATAAATTAGATAGATAGATAGATATAAGGAGATAGAGATAATGAGTAAACACAGTGTATATATATGTGTATATATATATATATATATAATTTTGGCAATATATATGTATATACATATATATGTGTGTGTGTATATATATATAGTGCCAAAAATGTATACACATTTTAAGAAAGGAAAAAAGCTGTATCAAAATTGTAATAGTCTATATATACCGATAACAAAAGATGAATACAAGTCACGTTTGACTTCTGCAAGTACAAGATGTGCTCAAAGTGGTTACCACCAGTGTGATTTTAATACAGTTTTTTCCCTTCTAAAAATGTGTATGTGTATATTTTTGGCACCCTCTGTATATATAATCACTTATCTAAAATACATGAAAAAGTTTTAAAGTTTTCACAACTATTAAGAAATTATCAATCTTGGCTTATTATGGTTTCCTGTATAAAAGGAACTATGTTTTTCAAATGCTTTTGAACTTGTGGGTCTTTGTGAATCACAGCTCTCTTCTCTTTTCCTAATCCTATTTTTCAATAAAGCTTCCTTCTCCTTTAGTCTTTTCTAGGTTCCATAGGTCTATTTATCCATGGAGACTCTTTTACTTTGTTAAGAAGTCCTAAGTATTATGTAGAGCAAGAAACAAAACAAAAGAAAACAAACACATATCCTATAGCCACCATCAACAACAATAAAAATCATGTCTGTAGTTGTAGAACATTCCAGAAATTCAATCTTTCTCAGGCACCTGGACTAGATGGATCTCTAGGAAACTTATGTTATTGCCTTTTTTTTTAATTGAAGAGACTAGAAGTTGGAATTTATAATTATTACATTAGCATATAAAGGAAAGGTAAAAAGAGGAAATACACACATATCAAAGTTCTAATGTGTTCCACTATATTTTAGTATTTTATTTTACATATTTTTCTTTAGCTTCATATAAGTTCCAGAAACTGTTGAACTCCTAGACTCATATTTGGATCTGTTGAATTTACCCTCCTTTTACTTTTCAAAGTCCTCATCTTTCATTTTTTGCATTTGTCTAGGGATTTTTAATATAATCAGTGGAAAAGAGGATGTGTATAGCTTATGCCATTTTGATTGGTATTGGAAGTCTAATAATGTGTTTTTGAAATTACCAGTGTCATTGATAGTTTTAAGTTATCCAAGATTGTTAACTGTGCCAAATGTAGCTAGTTCGTTGATGGGACAGTTAGTTTGATTTTGGAATAATTCCCAAAAGCTCAGCTAACATCTTTTCTTTCAGACCTTTAAATAATTTTATAAACATGTAATAGCTTTATAAATTTTCTTCTTTCCCAAATACCCAGAGTACTCCCTGGAAGTCAATTCAGATTTTTACATGCCCTATCTGCTTAAGTAAGCATGAGTTGAATTCATGTTACTTGCCTGAAAGAACCCAGAGTTATAGTATCTCAGTAGAATAAACAGGAGCTACCTAGTCAACCAAATCTTAATATTTATCTTGTAATTCTCTGTACCCCCCTATTTAGCTAGTGAAGTTCAGTTTTGTTATTAGTAAAATGGTAAATGATGCATGAACCACAGGACAATTATGAAGCGAAAATGATAAAAAGTCCTTGCCTTTGTTATGTGAGTTATTATATAGATTGCTACCTAAATGATTCATTCATAAATACTATCAAAATAGCCAATCTGAGCATATTTGGAGGGTACCATTATTACTCATTAAAACTATAAAATCAGTACAACATTATTTTAGAAGATAAAATGAATGAGCCTATAAATACACAATAATTTTTGTCTTTAAATATTCTTTGATAGCACATGTTATAGCCTACTATTTCTAAACTAAGTCTTACATAAATATTCAGAGAAAAAACATGAAAGACAAGAACTATTAGTAATTTCCTTTTGATTGTGGTCAAATATACAAATTGTCAAGTAAGAAAATTAGATTGGTAAATGAATCTTTGTATTCATTTTTTTTAAGAAATCAGGATTTATAAATTTAAGAAATATTAAATATTAGTCATTGTTTATTTTTATTGTTGTTATTTGGCCACTTAGCTTTCTAGCTATCACAATAATAATAAAGTGATGATGATAATGATGATGGTGATAATAAGAAACATTTATTGGGGTAATAAATATTTATTGGGGTTATATTTAAAATTCTCCACACATTTTTTGGCATATAGTAAATACTCAGTATCTACTAGGCTTAGTTTTTTCAATCACCTTTATGTTATTATAATAATTATTAGTAGTATTGCTTGAAAATTAAGCAATTATTTTTCATAATAAATTAATTTAAGTATTCTGCCTGTTACATAATCTTCCTATTGTTTCATATAGTAAGCATTTAGTTTTTCTATGACTTTTTAAAATGTAATTTGATGTTTTTAATATACCTTAATGAATTACATTATTTTAAGTGTCAAAATATTTATGATTGGGTTAAAAACACATCTTAAAATTTTGTGAATAAACACCTTATCTAGATCAGAAATTACCTTGTATAATGGCTAGTAAATTGACTTTTGTCTTTCTATCAGATCAACAACACTGATGATCTTTTGGAGGAAAAAAAAGAACACTCTCAAGCATACCCTTAAAATCCCTAAGCAATACTTTAAAACAATTATAATGAAGTAATTTGTTTTGGTAAAAAGGCAAAGCTCCAGTAAAACTTTATAATTAACAGAATGAGAGATTTAGTAGACATTTTCCCAATCCTTGAACAGTCATGTTATATTCTTATCCCTTCCTGCAACCTGGAAATTTCACAGTTTGTTATGCTAAAATCTGTATATCATCAGACAATAATTACCTAGTAACTTTAAGTAAGGCAAATAATTGTTTCTTTCTTTTTGCTTATCCAGTAATTATACTGCTAGCAGGACATTTAAAATATTTTTTATTTCTTTATCTTCTGAAGAAAAATATATTTTCCAAGAAAATGATTCACCAGATCTATTTGTCAAACTCTATTTAGATAATTGTTCTGTTCACAGATCATTGACCCATTAAACTGGAGCCATTATGTTCATTGGAGTCCATTAGATGCCAGACATGCATGGTAATGGCTCAATTGAGCTCTTCAAGCGAAGGCACAAATGGTCAGTCTACTTGTGAAGATCAAGTGCATGGTGAGTTGAAGGAAATACATCAAGTGAGCGTATAAAAAATTATGTGCATTCCTTCAAACGTAAAGATGAAGTATTGACTGACCTTCCATAATATGCTGCTTTTCCAGTTCTACCTCTACAGTCTCATAGCATCCTTCTAATATTTATTAGCAAGGTTTTTCAGCCTACCAGCTGAATTAAACATTCAGCACTTTGTTAGAAATAAAGAAGAGCATTTACCTCCTAGAGTTATTTTATTCATAACTCTGGCCTGACTAAGGATATATTTATAGTATCATGAAAAGGCATAATGAATATAAAAACGTATGGCGAGATAAGGTTTGTATATCTATTCTGGGTGTTTCAAGAGAATATTTTAAGGATCTTTTGTTTAAAGATAAACCCAATTTTCTTCAAGCTCTGACAGTCTGAGGATACATGGATGGATACAATTTACATCAAGTCACAATGGTCCTTTTCCTTGTTCTGCTTTTATTCACCAAATTATGAGACCTCCATTTCCCTTCAAATACTTTTTTGACTACTAACAGGAATTTTCTAGGACATATCATCTGCTGTTCTACTTAATGTGCCTATCCTGTATTAACAAGCTTGTAATCAAATTATCTCTCTTGGGACATTATCTGTAGGATTTCAGATGGCAAGTATAATATCTTTTATCCTGCTGATGTATAATGTACTACAATAATGCCCTTAGACTTTCTTTCTCATTTTTTTCAATTTATGATTTTTCCCCAGATTTGTTGAGGTATAATTAAAAAATATCATATATATGTATAGTATACAACATGATGATTTCATATACTTATGCATTGTGAAATGATTATCACAAGTTAATGATCACTTCCATAGCTTTCTTTTTTCAGCTTTATTGAGGTATAATTGACAAATAAAAATCTAAGATATTTAAAACGTATAACATAATGATTTAATATAAGTATACATTGTGAAGGGATTCCCATTATTGAGTTAATTAATGCATCCATTACCACACACCTTGTGTGTGTGTGTGTGTGTGTGTGGCAAGAATGTTTAGGATCCTCTTCTTAGCAATTTTTAAGTATACAACACAGTATTACTAACTACTGTATAGTCATCATGCTCTACATTTGATCTCCAAAGTGTATTCCTCTTATAACGGAAAGTTTGTATTCTTTGACCAACATCTATTATTTCCCCTATCCCCCAGCCCCTGGCAACAACCATTGTATGATGCCACTCATATGTGGTATCTAAAAAAACAAACAAACATGGAAACAGAGAATAAAATAATGGCTGCCCGTGAACTTTCCATATTGCAATATATTTGATGGTCTTCTAAAAAATAGGATATTTTTTTATATCTTATAAACTATTATATCCCCAGTGCCAAATATTATGATTGCACATTATGTTTCATTAAAATTGTATTGAGTCTAATATTGTATACTTCTCATTTAGTCAACAGTAGAAGAGAATATATATCTTATTTCACTTGTGCTATATTTAGACACCTGAATTCAAACCAGCCTATTAGATCCTCTGTTAATTTCAAATCCCTAAGATCTTCACTTCTCTACTTATGTAATTTTCTTTTTCTAGACTTGAATTCTAGAGGCCTTTGGTATAAATACCATTGTCTTTTGTTTGATCTGAAACATTCATTCCATGAAGATAAGAGGAAAGGATTTTTTTTTTAATTACACTGTAATGTAGGTTCTAAACCTTGTACATTTCCCCAGAGAGCACACCATTTCCTTCAAAGGGGCAGGTGAGAGTGTGAATCACCTGCAATTATAAAGTGAAAACTGATCTATGGTTTAAATTTTATAAAGAATCTTGGATTCTAGTACATTAAAGGTCATGGGAGCAAAGAAGCCTATGACATTTTAGTTTTGGATTTTTTTTAGGAAAAATTACTAAAAAATTTTGTCTTTTTGATGTAATATTATGTATTTGTTGCTATTCCTCAAAAAACTAATTTAAAAAATGACTTAGAAAATTTAAATTTAAGTCTACTTTATTATGCAGTATAACCCACCATGTTTAAGTGTTTTTTAAATGAGGGTAAAAGGGATCAAATATATGGTGATAGAAGGAGAACTGACTCTGGGTGGTGAACACACAACATGATACATAGATTACTAACAATTGTCACCCAAATAAACTTTAATTAAAAAAATAAATAAATGTTACCACAATTTTCCAATGCATAGGTGGGGATAGGAGTGGATAGTGGCTAACTGAAAAACATAAGATCTTTACATTGCCCTTAAAATTGTATCACAGTTATACATACGACGTGATACATGTATAGGAATTGTGAAAATGACAAGAGAAGCAATACTGCTTTCTCATTTTCTGATTCCACTTTTATTCTAATAAAAGTAACCTCACTTTTCCTTTTCAAAAGTTGTTTACCTTTATTTAACCATTTTAGAATATTAGTGTTTAGCAACCTCATTGATAACCTATACGGCTTATTTTGTTGTAGGTGATTTTCATTATGGATAGATTAATTTTATATATTTAAAATACATCAAAAATTGCATGTCAACAATTTTTTCCTTCCAAAATATCTCATCTTTTATCCCATTGAGCAACCTTAGGCTGGCTCCTTGATTCTGTTTATAAAATCCCATTAGTGTTATTGAAGTCCCTTATTGGATATTTTCTGTTCTAAACCTAGAATTAGCTATTCTTTTTGGTGGGAAATCATACTTATAGTCCTTGGGCCCTAGAGATTCTCATTTCTCTTGGGTTGTTATAGCCTCTAAGATTTCTCAGTGGACAGAGTTAAGAATTGCATAACTTCTATAAAGAAAAAATAAATCATATGTTCATATTGCTATAACAATTCAAATTTGAGATTATTGGATTTACTAACTTCTTAGATTTTATACTTCAGTCTCTTTTCTCATGTACTGAAAACTGTGGTTCCTAATGGCTTGAACATAATTATTTACTTTATCATATATATATATATATATATATATTACTTTCAAATAATAATGCAGTATCACCTCTAACAATAAGATTAATAAATTCTATTTAAGATTATTTTTGTTTTTTGTCCTTTGGTTATGTCCATATGGAAAGGTACAGCCTTTAACTATGGGCATACCCTATCAATCCTGCCATCGTATTTAAAATATTAGAATGCTCCTTGTTTCCTAATGCCCTTCTTATAGAAAATATGCATTTCTCTATGTAATTTATCAAGTCTATGATTTTGCTGACTATTTAGGAATCTTTTTGTTTTATTAGATCTCTGAACTAAAAAACAAAAAACAAAAACAAGGCAATGGATATCCATGAATTACATTGAAAATAATATGGTAGCACTTCTGAGCTATGTATTCTCTGAAAAACACGCTGAGTGTCAACACCCAATGTTACCCCAATAAATTTAATAAAAATTAAATAATAATTTAAATAATTAACTAGAGAAAAAAAAGAAAGTACACAATACATATCAGAGAATCAGAAAAAAGAAGATGCCATCTGAGATGTTACTGGCACTAAGACAAACAACTCATAGTCACACTCAGTGATAGTTTTTGTCTGAACCACATTTAAATGCAATAATATTGACAAAAATGTGTTGAATAAGAGCACATGAGAATAAAATACTTTTATGATAAAGGAGCACATTGCAAACTATAGTATGCACACTTAATATACCTATTATCACAGTGTGTACTGTCATAATAAACAGTGAATAGGAAGTCACACAGAGAGTATTTGATAATAAAGTGAATAATACAAAAAGAACACCTAATTATTTAATAGAAAAACCTGTGAAATAACTAGTAAAATGGGCAAAGAATGAGAGTGATAGTAACATCTCTTTCTTTATTTGTTACTCCAGCAAAAGGTAATGACCTTGCTTGAGAACCTGACGATGTAGGTTGTGAGGAAGAATTCTGAGTTAGCAAAGAAATTGATATTAAAAGCAAGCCTTGCATGATTCCACAGATTTAAGAGTTGCACCATGCTCCATTACATCAAAATGACAACATAGTGGCCATGAAGGCAATTGTATATACTATCTCATTTATAAAACCTTATTGATGAATGAGACCATATCAATAAATATTTTCTATGTAAATGATATGTTCGTTTTGGAAGTACTCTCCATTCTGTATATTTATCTCACAGAAGAAATGCCTGGTCTCAAAGAATCAAGGACAATCTGATTTTCATTCTCAGGGTTAATTGTAAGATGTCAAGTTAAAATTCTTATTAGTTCAATTTTATGAAAACCTCCAGGCAGTCAAAAAATGATCAAAGAAAAATTGCCAGTTCTCTGGAAGTTGAATTACAAAGCCTGGGTGAAGAAAGCAGTTTTTCTAATCTATGTAAAATATTTTCCCTTCATAATGTATTACAGAGCAAAACAGATATTGCAAAGCAGGCTCTGTGTGACAATGACAGTTCTCTTAAACATATGGCCAATATTGTTCAGCATAGTTACATCTTCCAAAAATTTTGCTATTCTGATTATTTTACTCCATGGGACATGGGGTTATAATAACTTTCAAGGCTTGTCTGCTTATTGCTTATACACAATCTTCCAGTATGTGTATTACCACCAAGAAGCTTCACTAGAAGTCTTTGGAAGAGCCTTGGCCTGTAAACAAATCCCTAGTTCATTATAAAGGCTCAGCAAATATTTTCTTCACATATCATACAATGAATTCTGTATAGATGAAACTATCCCTGTACACTGTCCTCATTTCCAAGACTTTAAAAGGATTGTAAACCCAGGGGGGAAATGTTGTTCCTGAAAAGAAACTGGGTTTGACGAAGTTAATGAATAAGATGTAGACAAGCTTGAAAGCTCATCTCTAAAAAACTAACAAATACTGAATTTGTTCAGCGAGAACATGATGAAAATATAGCCAGTAAGGAGCAACCAAACAAAACACTAATAGCGTCAAAGAATTTATGAAGTTTATTCTATGATTGTGATGCATTGGATATGGCTGTGAGGCATGAAGTAGATGCCAATAATGACTTGTGTTTCTGGCTTGAGTAATCAGACTGATGATGAGACAGTTACTGAGTTGGAACTGGAGGCAGTCACTGAGTTGGAACCAAAGGATATGAGCATTGACACGAATATGATTAATTGAGTTTTAGCCATATTGAATTATAAATTTCTTCAGATCATCTGTATACTGCATTTGGCTATCTAGTGTTAAAGCTCTAGCAGAGGTCAGATATAGAACTAAAGTAATAACAGCAAATCATTTTACTGATTAACATCTAAAAAACAGAATGATAGGAGAGGTTGAGATTGTCTAGGGAATTTGTACAGAGTGAGCAAAAAAGGTCCATAGGACAGTATATGCATCAATATTTAATGTTCAGAAAGAAAAGTAAACTGTCAAAGAAAATGAGGGAGAATGAGATAAAATTGAGGAAGAAAACAAACAAAACAAGACTGGAGATGGGGTGTCATGGAAGCTGCTGTGGACTAAATATTTGTTTCCGCATATAATTATATGTTGAAATCCTAATTCACAATGTGATGTTTTTAGGTAGTAAGGCTTTTTGTAGGTGATTACATCATGAGAGTAGAGTCCACGTGAGTGGTATTTATGCCCTTTACTAAAAAGAGAATCCAAGCAGCTCTCTAACATGTGAGTAGAGAAGGAGAAGATGGTCATCTGCAAACAAGGAAGTGGGCACTCTTCAGACACCCTATCTTCTAGCGCCTTGATCTTGGACTTCCCAAGTTCCAAAACTGTAAGAAACAAATTTTTGTTGTTTATAAGCCACCCATTCTGTAATATTCCATTATAGCAGCCTAACAGACTTGAGACAAAAGCCAAAAAAGCAAAAAAAAAA
>NW_017731800.1:1350694-1358972 GCF_001890085.2 Hipposideros armiger | reverse complement strand
GGAATTTCTCTATATTAAAGTCTAATCTAGGTTTTTTGTTTGTTTTTTTAAATTGGGGATATGGGGGATGCATTGTTGGGGAATTGGGGAGGAGGACCAGCCAAGTTGTTGTTCTTCAATCTTAGTCGTGGAGGGTGTCACTTGCCATCTGGCTGCCCGTGGGCAGCTCGTGGCCTCTTGCTGTGTTATAATCTTAGTTGCAGGTGGGCATAGCCACCCTCCCATGTGGGAGTTGAACCAGCAGCCTTGTTGTTAAGAGTGCACACTCTATCCACTGAGCCATCTGGGCAGCAGCTCACCTCAAGGTGCCGAGTTCAGTTTTAGTTGCAGGCATAGCCCACCATTGAACAGGCAGTCTTGTTGTTAGGAGCACGTGCTCACACCAGCTAAGCCATGCCTCCTGTTGGCAGCTCAGAGGCAGCTCAGCTCTGGCACAGTGTCACTGGCCCATGTGGGAATTGAACTGGCAGCCCTGTTGCTCAGAGCTCGCATTCCTAAGCTAACTCTTAACCAACTGAGCCACTCGGCTGACCCAGTCTAATCTAGTTTTGAATATCGACTCTCAATGTTAAGCAAACACCAGCATGTGTAAATTGAATATCTTCACTCCAGAAGATACAAATATGAACTTTTTGAGCCATGTGAAATCTTAAAAATTAACTAAACTCTCTCCTTTTCCAGGCGAGTTAATTTATGTCCAGGTTTAATTTAATTCTCCAAGACCAGAAAGCTTACGATGGTAAAGATTAGTGTAGAATTGAAGTCTCTGTGCTCTGAGTCCATAGTTCTTCTAATGACATTGTTTATTGGGAGTAGTTTAAAGTAAACATATCCAGCATTGCCAGAAATAAAATCATAAGTATGGAATTCTCTTGCTCAAAATTAATACTTTAGCTACTTGATTTTGGTAGCGTGTGGTTCTTTAGGTAGTGTTATGTATAGTATATTTACATGTTATGTATAGTATATTTATTTGATCAATTTTGTACACTGGGTATATTAAAGTTCCATTTAAGTTCCATTTTAACTTGTATCCTAAAAATAATATCAGTCATATTCACCTAATTTTAAGTATGAATATTATAACATTTAAATGATCTAAACTATGTGCATTAGTTTAGATTTACAAGTTCAAGTAAATGGATAAAAATTGTAAAATAAAATTTATTTGAACAAATTTTGGAAAGATTTGCTTAGTGTTTCTTGAGCTTTGATTAAAATTTTCTCATTTGTTTTGTTAAGTAATTATTCCTTACAACACTCTACCACTTGCCAAATTAAATGGCTATTCTATGAACAAATGCTAGACAATATTATTTCTGTTTTGTAAAATAGAAAAGGAAATGTGTGTATATATGTTTGGAATATATTATCAATATTTTTGTTTTATCTTTGAAGAATAATTCTACACTTTATATTACGTTCTACATAGTCTCAAAGTGGTATATAATGATGAAATACATTTATCATTTATTTTTATTAGTAAATTTTTTACAATGGAATCTTTAGCAGATTTTCTTGCAATTTCCATGTACAAAATACTTTTTAAAATATTGAATCAGTGCTGGTTATACATCTGCTAGATGAATATGTGACTATAACACCTGATTCATTTCTAGAAGTTTTTTAATTAAGTTTTAAAAAAATTAGTATAGACTAAGAGTTGAAGAAAAAAATATTTACAGATATTCCATGGGGGGCGAGGGAGGGGAGTAAAACTAAAAAAAAAAAAAAAGTAACACTATACATCAAGAATAATGTTTAGGGAAGTGAACTCTGGTGATTCCCAAAATTAAACATTTAATCACAAGTTTCCACATTTCCCGTTCCCTTACCCAAAATGGAACTGAAACTTTTTATTGCCAATCCAAATGATAAATACTATCACTACTTGAACTCCACTCTCTTTTTTGTTGTTGATTCTACTTGGTTTCTTAGCCTCTTGTACTTAGCAGGCTACAAATCATCAGTTGAGGTGAAGGTAAAAAATGAAATATCTTCCTACTTCTCACCACCTGTCTTTTCTCAAGGATCTTGTCTCTCAAATCCTCACTGCTTTTGTAACTTGCAACTTCCATTTATACCTCTTTAGCTCGGTGATACTGCCAAAAGCTTCAGTGGTATCTTCTCTCTTTTATGCCCCCTTCTGGCTGGCTTCTCAGTTGCTGCAGAACCTCACCACATGCCCAAAGTCTGCAAAGGGGCAGACAAGGAAAGCATCGTGTGAAAGTTGGGCTCACACGATGGACCCTTCTCTTTGGAATCTTGGTTTCTCTATTTTTGACTGCCTTGGCAACATTCAGATTTTTCTTACTTGGCTATTTCATCCAACCTTTCTTAGGAAACTTCATCTCTTACAAGCTTATCAAAGGTACAATTTGTTGACGGTATTTTAAAACCAACCCTTTAAAGTATACAGACATTGGTCATCCAGTCCCATGCTTGAACGCACCTGTTCAGTCCAGCATGTTTGGATGTATTTTGGAGATGCAGCCAATAGGATTTACTCAAGAAAAGGATACAAGGAGTGCAAGAGAGGTGTCAAGAATGACACCACAGTTTTTGAGCTTAGCAAGCTCAAAGCTGGTGTTGCATTTGCTTCAAGGGGAGAGGCTGCAGAGTCTTTTAGGAAGAAAATTATGCATGTGGATATACATAAGTCTGAGGTTCAGAAGACAGACCTAGATGGAGATACGAATTCAGGATTAAATTGATTCAATTTTAATGAATGGATATACAAAAAAAATCCCTATTAATTTCAACATCATTCTACTCCAGGCACATTTAATCAAAATAGAAACTGGGATTGTGAGACTGCTTTCCCTAACACCCTCTCAAAGGAAGGCTGTTTTTTAATCCTACAACCATAAACCACTAGGGCTGAGGTGGAGTCAGGCATTCCTTATTTCTCATTGTAGTTTTTCAGCAGTTTTTTCTTTAAAACAATACAGCTTTAGCAAATACTGATTTCACTTTTATTTCATAACCTTACAACACAAGTAGTCTGCTATTAATGTCCAGCAAAACCTTATTACATTTCCCAAGTACATTGCTTATCTATTTTCTTAGATAAATATTTCACAACTTCTACTCCCTCAGTACTTCACCATCTCATTCCTTATCTTGATTCTCAGCTTTTCCACTTTATTTCTATGAGAAATAAAAACATCCAGAAGTGAATCAATCATACTTTATCCGCCCACCTAAGAGTATACAACTTATCTTTTGTTATTGTATATGTACTCCTATCTAAGGCACCCCTGCCTAAATTCAATGCTTTTACTTATGAACTAGATCACATCTCCTTCTGCCTTCATATCCACAGGTCCCACAATTATTTCATTGTATATATTTCATCTGTTAAAAACATATTTATTGCTTAGTTTTTAAAAATACCTTTTCTTTTAAAATTTTTATTAAGTTTATTGGGGTGACATTTGTTTGTTAGTAAAATTATATAGGATTAAAGTGTACAACTCTAGAATACCTCACCTATATATTGAATTATGTGTTCACCACCCAGAGTCAGATCTACTCCCATCACCATATATTTGACCCCCTTTACCTTCTTCTACCACCTCCGTCTCCCCTGACCCTCTGGTAACCACTAAACTATTGTCTGTTTTTGTGTGTTAATTTGCTGCCTTCAGTTTTACATGTGACATATGAGTGAAGTCATATGGTTCTCAACTACTTCTGTCTGACTTATTTCACATAGCATGATCATCTCAGGATCCATCTGTGTTGTCACAAATGACAGTATTTCATGTTTTCTTATGACTGAGTGATATTCCATTGTGTATATATACCACATCTTCTTTATCCAATCATACTTTTAAGAGCACTTTGGTTGTTTTCATATCTTGTCCATCGTGAATAATGCTGCAATGAACATAGGGATACATATATCTTTAGAGATACATGTTTTCAGATTTTTGGGGTATACACCCAGGAGAGGGACTGCTGGATCACATAGTAATTCTTAATTTTTTAAGGAACCTCCACGCTACCTTCCATAGAGGCTGCACCAATTTCTATTCCCACCAACAGTGTATGAGGGTTCTTTTTTCTCCACAGCCTCTCCAACATTTGTTATTATCTGTATTGTTGATGATAGCCATTCTAACTGGTGTGAGGTGATATCTCATTGTGGATTTGTTTTGCATTTCCCTGACAGTTAGTGAAGTTGAGCATTTTTCATGTATCTGTTGGGCTTTTGTATGTCGTCTCAGAAGTGTCTGTTCAGGGCCTCTCATGACTGCACTTCTCAGCGCCAAGAAACAAGCAAATTCTTTGTTGTTCTTTCGCAGCAAAACCCTCAACATATTTGGTGTTTCTATTATTTTATTTGCATTTTCCTCTAAATATGCTCCAAGCAGGCATTTTTCCAGTGAAACTCCTCTTGTCAAGGTCATCAGTAACCATCATGTTGCTTAATCCAAAGTTAAATTTCAATTCACATTTTAAATGAGCTATTAGAATGTCTGTGGTGGTTCAGTTTTTCTTCCTTGCCAGGCATTTTTTACTCAGCTACCAGTTACCACATCCACTTGGATTCCCCCAAATTTAGTGGTCACTTCTCAGCCCTGCTAGCTGATTCTTACTCTCACCTTGATCCTCTTCATATGATCTTGATCCGTGGATAAACGCTGGAACTCTTATTTTACTCTATTGAGTTAGATAATTCCTATGTGCTCACCCAGGTCTAATATTCATCCTTTTGTACAATGTTCTAACATAAAGCTAGTATTTATGAATGGCTGTAGGCCCTTTGCCCTTTAGTTTCTAATTGAGCTTGGCTAATGGGGAACACTGGAAAGAAAGCTTCAAGATACGGAGGTTGGATTATTTACTCCTCTAACTTTCTCCATTCTGCATTTCCTGGGTTGGCTGCTCCATCCACCAAAAAACAAAGCTCCTGTGGGAAGTTAATGTTACACACATACTCTTCATGTTCAGATAATCACTTTTGTTTCTTGCCATTTTTTATCTAGGTATAGATTAAAATCTCCCAATCTTGCTATCTTCTCATGTACTGTGCTATCTCTTGATTTTTCTCTGTGCCCTGTACACAACTTTGTATATTTCCTGTTTCAATTATTTTTTCAAGTTTCTCCTTCAGCTATATTATCTTTTTGCTGCTGATATGCTAGTCGGTACATTGTAGGTGTGTGTGTGCACGCACACACCATATAGGAAGAAAGGATGATCCAACAATTGAATGAATAAATAATTAATGTCCAGTGGAGCACTAGATCAACAAATTGAAAGGTCACTAGAATGTCTTTAGACATCTCTCAGTTCTATTACAGTATGTGTCAAGTTTTTCCATTGCTTCAGTCCAGCTTAGTGGCAGAAAATAGCTGCTGAAATACCCGTATTTTGTGAATTTGCAAACAGCTGGATCTTGATATTTCTAGTTCTAAATCAAACTTTCTGTAGACTTTCCTTGTCTCTGAGGATTTGGGGGAATTTAGAGGCCTGTAAAAAACTTGAAAATCTATATAAAATGCCTTGCATCTGAAAGTGAAAGTAGTAACTAAAATATTAACATAGTAATCTTCAGAGTAATATGTTACTAAAAATATAACTTTGAGAATCAGAGAAATTAATTTTCCCAACAATTAAAAAAAGATTATTAATTGTATACAGTGAAAATATGGAAGAACTATAAATGTTTTGATATTTATAAATTTATCATAAGGATATTAACTTCAATGCTTACAAGCAGTTCACTAGCATCACTTTTTAAATTCCTTCCAGTTTTCCTTTATCTCTTGCTCAAATAAAGTTTAGAGATGAAATGAGAAACTCTGAGCACAGAAGGCATATAGAATAAATATTTATTTGTGGAAAACTACTCATATAATTTTATCATCATTGTACACTGTATTTTCAGAAATAGGCTTTAAACTCAGAAAATTTAGCCAAATGATATGTTATAAAATAACATGGATTTAGAATATATTAAAGAATCAGTGACTGATATGCCTCATATGTAGCCCCTTATTCAAAAAAATATTTGTCAAAGTTCTATGTCTAGTAAACACAATTTACCACAACCAGCCACAAATAGATTAATCAATATTGATTTTAAATTAAATATGAATTGAGATAACATCAGTAAAGGTTGAGTAACTATTTTGAAAGAAGAAAATTGAATTTAAAAAAATATAAGTAAACATTTAAAACTATTCTAAATCCCTAAATGGCACATCTCTACTGCATATAAATATTTTGGAACATTTTGTAGGAAAATAATTTATAGATAAATTAGAAACAAGTTGTTTATGTGATAATATTAAATTGAGAATATATCTTCCAATATGGAGTAGAAAGATAATGCTAAAATATACACATACTGAAGTGGTTGTAGAAAAAATTAATATCGCTACTGGAATCATGATTTGATGGTAATCCTATATGAATAACAGGCAACAAAAATACCAAATCATAACTCACATGTAACTAAGATGCATGCCTTATTTAGGATATCAGGGGATATGAAATTCATTATAATAAACTGTAACCATTGTACAATTATTGCACAGAAACACTGACAGGACAATATTGTAGGATTAGAGAATCTATAGTTAGAATGTTTGCACATACTTAACAAAATGCCACTCCATATTCAAAAGATAACTCGGCACTGATCTAGTTATTAGATATCCAATTCACAAAATGCAAAGTCTGAAATAGGAAGCTGATATTTATTGAGTACATACGGTGTCACATTTATTAATTATGTTTGAGGCAGAGAATCAAGTGAGTTGGGTGTGATATGTGTGTGTATGCGTGTGTGGAGAGAGAGAGAGAGAGAGAGAAAGAGAGAGAGAGAAAGAAAGAGACAGAGAGACGTTAGGCTTCTCACTTTTAGAATCTTGAAATTATTGTATATTATATCAAATAATATTTTCTAAAAATTTCGTATGCATATGTATGAACTAAAAATAGTTGTCAATAAAAACCTAAGTGTTGGGAAGACATATAATAAGTGAAGTGATAGTGAGCTGTTGAAGAATTTTGAACATTTTTATTTACTACGTGCTCAGTACAGGACCTTTCACAGTGTATTTTACAATAAATATGGATATGTGTTTCTTCTTCATCATTGTTATGGAAATTTGACTGAAATATTCAAATTAATGTTCCAATAAATTACATTAATGCCTTGGTTTGCGAGCATAATTCGTTCTGGAAACAAACTACTTGTATTGAAGACATCGCTCATTTACCAAGTCAAAATGAATTAGAAATGTTTGCTTGTCTTGCAGAACACTCACCAATCAAGTTACTTGCAATCCAAAGTTTTACTGTATATTTTCAAGGATTATAATGGGAAATAATATATTTTCTTTCTTTAATTATATGTTCAATCTAAGGGTGTTGGGGAGCAGATTTTTAAGGAACAATTGAAATATACTTAAAACTACACATCATATATTTCTTCCCATAGAATTTAACTTCACACCGGGCATGCTTGATGGATGAGTGACCTGTGAAATTACACAGAACCCTGTGTTAAGAAGGACCTGGGGTTTGTTTGAATGCTCTGTTTTCACCACTTCGAAATTCTTAATCACTTTTTTCTTTTTAAAAGACAATACATTTCCAATTTTCACTGAGCTATGCAAACTGTGTAACCTGTCCTGACTCTATAAATTCAGTGATTTTTTTTTCTATATTCACTGATATATCTAGGCCCATGAAACAGTGGCTGGATTATAGTAGGCACTCAGTATGTATTTGTCAACTGTGTATTTTTCAGACTCAGATAAATGTCTCCAACTACACAATGGTGTGCTAAATAATCTCTTTTTAACTGTTCTCTTTTTAACTCTTTTGACAATATCATCATACTTGAAACTTAACTAGCTATTTATTAATACTATCAAATTTGTAAACTCTTCGAATGAACTCGACAAACACAGAAACATTCCTATTAAACTCTTTATTTTGATACTTCATGAACACCCAGAACTGAAGAAATCCAAGCTTTATTTATCACCTTATCTGTTGTCTGACACCTGTTGGGAGCCGGCTGCGCCTCAGTGTGTGACATGGCCAAGCGCACTGCTATTGTGACAAATTCTGAGGCTCTGACTGAGAAACAGATACTGCTTTATATCTTAAAAAAATTTAAAATTCCCCTTTGGATGCACCCAGTAGGATGAAGATCTGACACCCCTTCTTATATTTGTTGTTTAGTTTATCTTAACTGCATAAGTGAGTTTTAGACATATTGCAATAATTCTGTTTTGCTGTTAGTTTCTTA
>NW_017731800.1:1337654-1348170 GCF_001890085.2 Hipposideros armiger | reverse complement strand
AAAACAGAATTTTTTTTCATTTCATAAGGCTCATATGTTTTTTCAAATTTTAAGAGTCAATTCCCTTTTTTTATATGACAGTTGAAATCAATTACATACACACAGGCACACACACATGCACACACACACACACACTTCATGAAACAATGTCAAGTTTTAGCCATTTTCTTTCTCAGATATCCATTATTGAAATAAGAAATCCCACCATGCTTTCAGACCATTTTGTAAGATAATCACTAAATAAAACAGTAAAATTGACCTGGGAATAGAGTTAAAATATCCATCATGCAGAAATACATGTGTTTTGTCCTTTTTCACTGTGCTGTGGTGGAAGAGAGGCAGTACTTTCTTTTGGGAAAATGTAAGAGATAATTTATGTACATTCTAGGCAAGTGTGGTAAAGTTGGTCCTTAACATTCAAAGACCAGGCTCTCGTCAATAGCACAACCTGCCGACAAACTTTGAGGAAGCTGAACAGGACAATGTCCAGCACTTTTCATGTAGAGAACTGATTTAGCCTTAGCTTTTCTTAGCAGGTGTTGACACTATCATTTTTATTAGCAATTTCATAAAAAAACAAACTGGGCCTTTCATACATGCCGATGTATGGCCTTTTTCCAAGCCTTTTTTTCTTCTCTCCCCGAACAGGATTTGAGACGCTATAAGCTACTGCCTATTTCAGCTTTCTCTTTTGTGGATCTGTCCCTGAGGCTGCATGACAGTTTTGCTGAAATTGAGCCAATGCATCTCAGATGATCACGCACAGGGTGGTCTGTCTGCTGCTTTCACTTTCCAAACATCCGTGACTATATGAAATTGTTTTCTGTTGTGCTAGGGGCACCTTCTGCCCAAATGCCTGTGGCTTCCCTATTTCACCTCATCCTTCAACAGCTGTTTGGGATTCTCTCCTACTGGCATTGCCACCTTTACTTATAAGAAAAAGCCCCAGCAGTTGGAGATTATTTCTTCTAATGCTGCTTGCTAAGGGATACAGGTGAAAAGCATGAAATTTACTTTGTTTCATCTTTGTATTCCTTGCATCTTGTAGAAATGTGGTTTTTGTTCAAAAAGAGGCACAAAATAAATACTTGGTGTATGTAAATAAATTCTCAGTTTTGGGTATGAAGTGGGGGTGAGGGAAGCAATCACTTTTCCTCCCAACTTCTTTTCTATCCCTTGAAATTTCCTGATGAGGAGCAGTGATTCAGAATGAATTGAGATTTGAGGGGCCAATTCCTTCGAAGTACATTCCATGGTCATCTGGTGGTGTCTGAACAAATGAGTTGACTGTAAACATAAACTAGAATGTATTAGAAAAACACACTAAGTCTCCGAGATAGTATGATCAACTTAGCAAAGATTTAAATGTTAGAAGACCAGATATTAAACAAGACCCTGACAATCTGTAGTGGGTCTTGTCTTGATGTACCCCATAAATGTAACATTGGTATACCCATACATTTTAGAATCTTGCCACAAAAACTCCACTAGAATTCCCTGGATCCACTTTTCCTTATAGAATAGTTTCCCTTATTCTAATATATATATTTTTTCTTTTTATAAACACCACTTCTACAACCTTCTTTCAGCCACATAAGAAATCATGTTTCCTAGTTTGAAATTCCTTAGCATCTCCTTAGAGAGGTTGGATATACTCACCTCTTAAGTGAAAAATCAATGTTAAGGTGTACTCTGAAAATTTCCCTGACTTCTGCTACTTGAAATTAAAATAACAAAAAGTGACTCTCTCACCTCTGTTCTCAGGGTCACTCACCCCTCTCTTCTGAAAAAAAAAATCCATTAATCAGGGAATGGCTGATGATATATGAGCTATAGAAAACTTAATCCTACTATTACTGCCATTTATTTCCAGGTGAAACTTTGCCTTTCAATTTCCCAACTTTCTTAGGAGNAATATATTTTCTTTCTTTAATTATATGTTCAATCTAAGGGTGTTGGGGAGCAGATTTTTAAGGAACAATTGAAATATACTTAAAACTACACATCATATATTTCTTCCCATAGAATTTAACTTCACACCGGGCATGCTTGATGGATGAGTGACCTGTGAAATTACACAGAACCCTGTGTTAAGAAGGACCTGGGGTTTGTTTGAATGCTCTGTTTTCACCACTTCGAAATTCTTAATCACTTTTTTCTTTTTAAAAGACAATACATTTCCAATTTTCACTGAGCTATGCAAACTGTGTAACCTGTCCTGACTCTATAAATTCAGTGATTTTTTTTTCTATATTCACTGATATATCTAGGCCCATGAAACAGTGGCTGGATTATAGTAGGCACTCAGTATGTATTTGTCAACTGTGTATTTTTCAGACTCAGATAAATGTCTCCAACTACACAATGGTGTGCTAAATAATCTCTTTTTAACTGTTCTCTTTTTAACTCTTTTGACAATATCATCATACTTGAAACTTAACTAGCTATTTATTAATACTATCAAATTTGTAAACTCTTCGAATGAACTCGACAAACACAGAAACATTCCTATTAAACTCTTTATTTTGATACTTCATGAACACCCAGAACTGAAGAAATCCAAGCTTTATTTATCACCTTATCTGTTGTCTGACACCTGTTGGGAGCCGGCTGCGCCTCAGTGTGTGACATGGCCAAGCGCACTGCTATTGTGACAAATTCTGAGGCTCTGACTGAGAAACAGATACTGCTTTATATCTTAAAAAAATTTAAAATTCCCCTTTGGATGCACCCAGTAGGATGAAGATCTGACACCCCTTCTTATATTTGTTGTTTAGTTTATCTTAACTGCATAAGTGAGTTTTAGACATATTGCAATAATTCTGTTTTGCTGTTAGTTTCTTAGTAATAGACAAGTTATGCACCTTATAATTCTTAAGATCCTGTTTAGCCAGTAGTGTTTGAAATAATTGCTAAATAGCCATAGTAAATATGCTTTGGGCGCCAGGGCAGGAACTCAGCTCTAGTCACAAAGCCATTATAGGTAGATATTGAAACATAGTTAAAATAAGTTAGTCATTAGTATAGAGCAGATCAGGTTGTACCTTGTAACAGAAACATCATGAGGAAGAAAAACTCTGAGAAAAACAACTTCCTAAAGGGCAAAAGTTTAACTCTGAAAAAGGTCGACTGTCCACTATAAAAGGGACATGCTGTAAAAAAAAAAAAAAGAGAGACGCTTCTTCTTGAAAGTGCCCCTGTGTCTCTGTGCGCCTTTCTTCTTTTTTCTCACCAATGCTGTCTCCACCTAAGGGAACCCCTGGACTTGCGGGAGCTGGTCTCCCGTAGACACCATTTAACATACACATACCCACATACAAATTTGTATGCTGGATTATGTAAACATCTATCAATTTGTCGCAATTTGATATCATATGCAATATTATCAGAGAAATGCAAATCAAAACCACAGTGAAATATCACCTCACACTGGTTAGAATGGCTATCATCAACAAGACAAATAACAAGTGTTGGAGAGGCTGTGGAGAAAAAGGAACCCTCATACGCTGTTGGTGGGAATGCAGATTGGTGCAGCTGCTATAGAAGGCAGTGTGGAGGTTCCTCAAAAATTAAGAATCAAATTACCATGTGACCCAGCAATACCTCTCCTGGGTATCTATCCCAAAAATCTGAAAACATTTATCACTAAAGATATATGTGCTCTGGTGCTCATTGCAGGTTTATATATGGTGACCAAGACATGGAAACAACCAAAATGTTCCTTGATAAATGATTTGATAAAGAATATGTGATATATATATATATATATATATATATATGTATATATGCTGTATTTCATCTTTTCTTATGGCGGAGTAGTGTATATATAAGAAAAGATGAAATACAGCTATTTACGGCACAATGGATGGATCTTGACATTATTATGCTAAGCAAAATAAGTCAGAAAAAGTTGAGACCATATGGCTTCACTGATATGTGGCAATAAAACTGAAAACAACCAAGGAACAAGACAGTCTAACAAACAAAAACCCCAAAAATCATAGACACAGACAATAACTTAGTGGTTACCAACAGGTAAGGGGATGTGGGGATAGTAGATGAGGATAAAAAGGCTCAAATATATGGTGATGGAAGGAGAACAGACTCTGGGTGGTGAGCACACAATGTGGCATATAGATGATGTATTATAGAATGTACACTTATAACCTATGTAATTTTATTAACCATTGTCACTTCAGTAAATTTAATTTAAAAGAGAGAGAGAACTATAGCAAAATATTTTATAATACAGTTGTTTAAAATGAAACAAAGAGAANCTACAAAGCAAGAAACTTGTATCTCATCAAATCAGAAAAGAAAGAAAAGTCATCATTTAATTCTATCCCTGAATCAACAGGTGCCTACACATCTGTATAATTAAGAGTCCACTCAGGTGATTCTTTCCTGAACAAAGATGGCCTACTCCGAAACACCTGACATTGATAGATACCAATAAACATATAAATGGTCATGGCTAATAATTTTTACACAACTATGCTCGTCTTTGAAGAAAAAAAAGTTGAAGCTGATAAAAAATGTCAATTATCAAATGTTTCTAGAACATCCCTGTGTCTATTCTACATGAATTAAAACAATGAGAAGTGGTGAATTGCAGGCTTAGAGTAACACATGTAAAACTGCTTGCCTCCAACTTAATATCTTGTTATACTAGATATTCTGCAAGAGATTTACATAGCCAAGAAGGTTAATATAACAAATTATTTAATTAACAAATACTTTTGATCAAACTTGGGTACAAATTACTGTGCTAAGTACTCGAAATATAAGAGTTACTAAAACAGCAATGACACTGCTCTTAAAGATTCCAGTATGAGGACCTCAAACAACAAGTCATATGGTAAGTATTCAGTCACATCTGGGATAAATGACCGCTGGAAACCAGTAATGCAATAAGATCCTATAAAAAGTATACCAGCCCTAAAGTATGTTAAGGCTAAAAGTGTTCCTGAGAAATTACTTTGCATCTAAAATTTGAAGTTTGAAGATAAATAAATATTTAATGTATTAAGCTATGAGTGAAATTTGCTCAAGTAAGTTTAAGGAATCTCATCCTAGTTGTGCTGACACACCTCTGGTTTACAATAGTACTGTCCAATTAACATTCTGGTTCTCTATTCATCATGTATAAAAAGTAAATAATACTTATCACTTGTTATTACCCAGCAATATTATTAAACATTTGTCAGAAAAGATATGACAGAGGAATTTAAAAATTTTAAAGTTGTACAAAATTAATTTGTCGTATTTCATGTGTCAATACTTTATGCCCAATTGTATATATCTATGACCTCTAAATGTAATTGCTATAGATGATGTAAAAAATAATTTGGCAGCCTGCATGACCTTAAAATAACTTTCCAGTATGAGAGCTTATAAGTCTATTATCTTATCTAACCATCTTTAAACCAGATTGCATTGGACTCAGTCATATTAATTCAACCCTTCTGACAATCAATAATGATTTTGAAGCTCAGGACAATGGTTTACTCATTATCAACCAAAGCCAGACAGTCCCCTAAAATTAAATTCAATGGATCTGGCCACATTTATGAAAAGTAAAAGGTTTATTGCCCATTCCCTTGTTCCTTAACTCAGCTTCTACGATGATTTACAAAATGCTTAAATCTCTAGTTTGATTATTATTTTTACTTTAATTTTGTGTGAAATTTGAGGGAAATTGTGTGGAGTGTGGAAAAATTGTATGAATTTAAAGCTCTTAATGACATTTGACATTCCTTCCTTATAAATTCAATGAACTTAACTTCTATGACTGTATCAAAGTGTTGGCAGGCATTGGTTTCTTTTAATAACAATTGATATTCAGAATGTACATTTTATATTTCTTTGAAAATAGTTATTTTTTGACCTGTGTTGATTTGGAGTCCCTGGAGTTCTACTTGAAGAAAATAAATGTGTTTAGCTTGACTGAACTACAAATAAGCAATAGCATGATATGCATCTGCAGGTATTTGTAAGGGGAAAGCAAAAAGGTATGCAAGGAAATTTAGGAAGCCTAAAAATTATTTCTCTGATATTAAGGATAAAACCAATAACAGTTTCAGAAACAATAATAATAATAATAATAATTTAATTTTACACTGAATAACATATTCTTATTGGCAGGATCATAATGACATCATTAATTTAAATCATTTGAAAAAGTGAGATCATTTCTCCTAATCTCTACAATTACAAACTGTAGAATGTTAAATTATATTTTTAAAATAACATGAGTCAAATGTTTTGCTTTTATGTTGTAATATTTGGAATATTTCTGTGGCCTTAATTTGAGTATTCAAAGTAGACTAAAAGGACAAAATATGATTTTGAATTGCATGTTGTGAAATTAATGCACAATGTTATAAACAAATTGTGGTCTGTTAGTTTTCAAAACTTCATAGTTATTGAAAGTATAGTTTTCTCCTCACTTCTCTCTCCACAGCTCATCCTTAACTTGTAAGTAGGGTGTTCTCATGTTTTGGAGAGGTGGAGAGAGATAGATTTACCTTATGAGCTGTGCATACCCAAGCCCAATCCAGACATAAAATCAGAAATATATAATATGTTTTATCCTGTTTCTCTTCCCAACTCATATAAACTATATACTAGTGTTAATACATTTTTTTCACTGCACATTACGAGTATTGTATTTTGGGATAATGCCAATAATTCAGAACTCGAATGATTTAATGATATAAAGATTTAGTAACAAAACAGAAAGAAATAGTAAAGGAAATAATCTGAGATCTTTTAATATAACATGAAGCCACGTCACAAGGTATGGAGGGAAATTTCTAACAGAAGTTGGAAATAAAAATATTGGAATAAATAGAATCAATCAAGAGCAATTGCTTAATAACCATATGTGTTCACAACAGGACTCATGCAGGGAGTCTAAAAAAGAAATAAATTCAAAACTTTCCAGACACAGACCAAAGAGCAGCCAGCTCAAAATTGTCATATGTCTATGGGGGAAGTAGTTGGGACTAACACTGGAGTGCAATAAGAGGAAAGTTTCCAGAAAGAAAATGGTCTAGAGGGAAATTTCTTCTACTTTGGGGTCTAGACACATGACTGAAAAACAAATTAAATGCTGAAACCACTTTGCATATCAGTCACTTTCTTGTCGTTTTCCTGATCTCTTTCATGGCATAAAGTAGATCTTATAAAATGTCTGAAATGTCTTGTTGAGTGTGTGATGTTTTCCATGAGTCTCTGTAGGGAACGATCAATAAACAGAGGTCAGCATCAAAAGTCCGAATCACAATACAGAATCTCCTTTAATCTTTGCAGTGATATCAGACTTTACCAGTGCAAAATATCTAAGAGTTGTTAGTTAAGTGATGCTTGTGTCATTTTCGCAAGGAAATTTACAAAAGCTTAAAAGGGTACCAAAGTCCAAAAAAGTACTTGTATCTGTTATTTACTATACTTGGTCTACTCTCAGATGCTACATGTGGGGCATGTGGTGTGTGTGTGTGTGTGTGTGTGTGTGTGTGTNTATTGTTATGATGCATGTCACCTGCACTCAAATAAAAGTTTGAGAGCATCTGCTCTAGCTGTGCAACACAACAGGAGGTAGAACTCTTAGGAAAAAGTGAATTCATAGCATGCTGTCACAATGCTATTAAAATAATATGAATGACTCAGTGTACTCATTAATTGTTTGGAAATAGTATAAAATAAAAATGCACACATACATGATCCTTAATATATGATCCTTACTATCACCTTTATATAATGGGATTCTCTATAGGTAACATTTGCAAAGAAGGTTTTTTTTTGCTTCAAAATATAAAAAAGTATTCTAAATTGCTTAAATTACTTTTTAACAAACATCAGAATGATTATGACATTCTCAATTCTATTGAGCAAATCCTGTCATATGCTACCACATTGATGAAACTTGAGGACATTATGTGACGTGAAGTAAGCCAGTCACTAAAAGACAAATGCTGTGTGATTCCACTTATATGAGATATCTGAAGTAGCTGCATTCATAGAAAATAGAAAGGTGGTTTTCAGGGGTATGGAATACAGGAAAGGGGAATTGTTCAACAGGTTTAGAGTTTGTTTTGCAAGATGAAAATTCTAGACATCTGTTGCATAACAAAATACATAGAGTTAATCCATTGTACTACACACTTAAAAGTGGTTAAGATGATGTGTTTTATAATATGTACTTTTACCACCACCGCCGCCACAACAACAAAAAACACTTAGACAATTAAATAAATTAAAAGATGACTTTGGAAGAAGATTTGATATACCACATACATGCTTGTTAGAGATACTAAAGACAAATAGCAAGGTCAGGAAGATTTGTTTACAGTTTGATTTGAATGTATGCTATGATTCATACATACAGGTCCTATTCATTTTTAAAATAAGCAAACTATCTCCAAAATAATGGGCTCTTGCAGTTTGTGGAAAACTACTTAGTTGCTTTGAAATCATGTGTTTAACATAAAGTTATGTTTAATATCAATATTGATTTGAGAATATTAGCTAGATATACTGTTTCAAATAGTATTATGTGTTCTTTTTGTTCTTTGGTCATACAACATCCAATTAAAAATGTATTTCTGATGATAGCCTAACTGGTGGCTCCTCACATCTAAAACCCCTTTTATAAAAGATTACCATCTGCATATTATTGAATAAAAGATGATAAGGATAAGTCCTGAGATAATATCGCTCACAATATAATTTTGCTTAAAATTATGTTTTCAGTAATATGTACTAAATTTCTTAATGTTTCTGCATTCTCAACATGATTGTTCTATTAATTCAAATTAGACTCAAATGATGTGGGTGCTGGATCAAAATCAAATTCAGTTCAATCACAATGACCAAGTTCAAAATGTCCTCCACCCATAAAGATATTTTTCCTTACTTGATACTCAGTTTCAAAGATTTATTTGGTGTACCAATTATTTAACTGGGAAGGGAAAATATATAAAGGATTGCCAAAACGTAGTGTGGTCGACAACATGATTCACCATTTTCTAAAAGGGACAATGAATTTTCTAGTTTTATTAAAATGGCTAATGAAAATCATGTAATGATAAAGTGGAAAATTTTATTCTAGTAAGACACACACAATAGAATCTAACTCAGATGAGAAAAAATGACACAGGAAAAGAGAGAAAGAAGGATAGAGAAATCCAGAATTACATTAACAAATGGGTGAAAGAAAAAACAGAATATTTTAAAGCCAAATGTTCCTAAAAAATATGTTTGGTGATGGGCCCCTGTGACAACTTCGCTAGTCTTCTTACGGGTAATTTTAAAGGAACTTACTGTGTAATTTTTAATGTGCTTAATTTTTTATAAGTAAAATANGGCTTAGGGCTGTCTTTTTGGTTGTAGGATCCTCGTTGCTGGTAAGTTGTATTAGAACCCCCCACTGGATTCATCCTTCAGACAGCTGCCAGTTCTATCGTTCTGCCTCAGTGGTGACAGTGGAAAATGAGGAACTTAGTATAATGTGAGGGTTGCAAACTTGCACACCAAAGAGGCTTTTCTCCACTCATTCCCGGTCTATAGTATTGGGGCCTCCACTCCTCTGGGCTGATATTTTCTATCTCTGTGAAACTTCCATTTTCTTAGTAATTTTTGCAAAAATTTTATATGAGCATCTCAACTCTGTCAGTCTTCCTCCTACAGCATCAGCAGGGTTATATTTGAGAACAGGAGTCAGCAGCCCACATTAGTTTGTCATCTTATTAAGAACCAGAAGTCAATTTTGATATACTGTAGGAATCTAATTCTTCAAACTGACAAAATTGATATTTAAATCAGGCTATTGTAATAATCCTCAAGCAGATTGCTTTGCAGGTGTCTAAAAATCTTATAAATAACCTTTTCTAACAAGCAGTATGCGGTATATCATCCAAAATGAGAAAGTCAGGTATGTACTTTAAGAAGTGCACATTTAAACTCTTACCCAGGTGAAATAGATACAAATACCAGGCTTCAATTTGGTGGATGGCAGAGGGTTGGTTTACTTTTAAACTTCAGGGTACTGAGACTTTACTGTTACTGTATCTGATTCATTCAATCTGATTACCTAAACAAGTAAACAAGCACAAAGAAAGCAAAATAAGAACCAAAGACAGTGAAGAACCTAAAGATACTCATGTCAGTGCAAAGATTATTACCTGATAAGCCCAGTTTTAAAGATATATATAAGACAACGCATGTGATGTATCATCAAGGCCAAGTTAAACAACAGCACTTGCTATACTAATGAGACAGTAAAATATGAATCTGGACACACAGGAGAGTGCAGTAAATGTTAAAACCCTTTTAAAAGGCCCTTTTGAGAAACATGTCTATAGGGAAAAAAGAAAGAAAAATTTTAAAAAGAACCAGGAAGCCTAGGACCTTTTCTGGGACAAATGCCACCTTACTTAAAGATGATAGAGAGAGAGCAAAAGCATTAATCTTAATGTTTGCTTTTAGAGCTTCTGCCAAAGTCACTGTTTTCAAA
>NW_017731800.1:1320507-1333933 GCF_001890085.2 Hipposideros armiger | reverse complement strand
GTGTGTGTGTGTGTGTGTGTGTGTGTGTGTGTGTGTGTGTGTGTGTGTTTTAAGAGTTGAGTAAGACTTTTGCCTGCTTTATAACCTAGGGATTAATAAAGACTTTCTCAGAGGCTTTTGAAATGTAACCATCAAAGAATACAGTGGTATTCCAGTTTCTGTGGGAAGGTAGAAGCCTAACTTCCATGGGGACCTCTCTCCAAGTTACAAAAATACCAATTTATAAAGACATGATGAGATTATTTTCCTTTGAATAAAGCCAATCCACTAGCACAAATGGTCACCCCAATTACAGGATGAAGTTTGTGTGGAAAATGGCATTGTCAAGTCCTCTTATATGAGGAGTGGTTATTGTTTATTTTGAGAATATCTATGTGATGTACCATATCTGCTTGGCTATAAAAAAAGCATGAGATTTCTTTCTGTCTTTGTGATCTCTTAGCAGATTGACTGTGTGAATCACATTATGGCTGAATGCTTATTTCATAATATAACTGTTTTCTTTCTCTTCAACCTTTGTGAAAAGGTTTTCTGGCTTGGCAAGATATTTTGTTTTTAATTATATTTACTAAATTGTGTGTGTATGGAATTGTGGTTGTAGTATTTTTCATTTTATTAAAAATAATTTTTTGTCTCCTCAGGCACTTTTTATTTCCTCTAATTATTCCAAAGAGTCACTTATCTCCTGATTTTATTAGAAATAGTGAAGAGGAAAACATGACTTCAGGCGGTTACTTGCTGTTTCTCTATCACAAACAATGTTAAATCAGAGGAAGAGGCAATATAACATAAATGCATGAGCACAGGAAGATAAATCTTTTCTTCTCTCTCTCTCTCTCTTTTCATAGCCTTAACTTTTCATTCCCCCTCCAAGATAATGAAAGTTCTAGAGTTTAACTTAACTTAATAATGGAGACACCAAAAGTATGAGAGTAGGCAGAAGAAGGAGCTAAATATTAGAGCAAAAAGTGTGTTTAGACTTAAGCTGCTTTGGGGTATAAGAAAGTAATAGGTTTCCTAACGTGGCACCCTCAGAATGTCCACATAGTAGTAGTTTATGGTGTCAATCTACTTGAAGTATGGAGTTAGTGGATATCCTGAGGTATACTTATAGAGCAGGCACACTCTATTTCAGTTTCTGTGCATATGGATAAATAAGTGGAAATGATAAAGGAGATTAAACTAAAGGAGCCAAAGCTATTTATATTCCCCAAAGTACTCTGCAGCTGGCTTTATGTGTAATATAAGAATAATCTAGGGAGATTGTTTTCAAATACTCACACTTGAACCTAGAGGTAGAGAGACAGGGAGAGTTCTACCCTCCCCAGACTCAGAAAGAGAGGCAAGATAAACAAGATTAATGTTAGTGCCATAAATTAACAGAATTAAGTGCAATGTATTTTTTTAAAGTGTGAAAGTGTTCCACATTTAAAGACTGAATGTTCAGGATGCAACAACTGTTCCTAAGGAGAGTATAAAGAATTCCACAGGTATGGTGGAAAGATAAAAAAGTGTTGAAGGATTCACATGATAGGCAAAACAAAAGCACAGCTAAACACGTGGTGTGGAATCAGGAACATTACAACTGCAAATTAGTCAATACTAAATGGGATGTGTGCCCAGGAGGAAAAAACAAACAAACAAACGAACAAACAAACATATATATATATATATATATATATGTGTGTGTGTGTGTGTGTGTGTGTGTGTGTGTGTGTGTTTTGTTGTCTACTGGCGTTGATGTAATTGTGCATGATTTGACTAAGTTTAGAGTCTAGCACAGTAATGATGGTTATGCTAACATAGTATTTTAAAAGACAAAGTATAGGATTATATCTTGTAACAATATTGAGAAAATGATTAAAAATTAAAATTTAAACTTTTTTAGATTATATATTCATTGTTTAAAGATATAAGGAATTTGGAGTAATTTAAAAACCTCTCAGCATTAATTAATTTATTTTATTTATTTCCTTTCATTTTCTGGAATAAGATACATTTCAGATGAGATCAATTTTTATATTTTTCCCTGTTAAAATCTATGCATACTCAATTAAGAAACCTTAGAAAATAGAGAAATATATATATATGTTTAAATTATATATATATATATATATATATCCATAAATGATGACTCTTAAAATTATCATTTATGCCCTTATGATCTTTTTGAGTGTTATAGAAATCCTTAAAATACCAATTGTATTTATTCTTTTTCCTTTACCAGTTTTGGGAATCAATGAATACTTTCCTTTAGTGATTTACATGTCTGAATAAAGTTCATTTATATAGATTAAACATTCTCTTCCTTTTCATCAATCACTGACCAATTTATACTCAGGTGGGTAGATATGTAGATGATAGATAGATTCCTGGATACCTAGATTCATAGATAGATAGATAGATAAAGTAGATAAAGTGTTTGTCTTTTATAACATAAAGATGAAAATGTGTGGAAAGTTATTCACCCCTCTTCACCATAACCTGACTTTCGTACTCTCTGAAAACAGTATTTTCAAGGGAGAAAAGAGCCATAAGGACAGTGCAATGCTACTTAGATGACTGTGAAAGGCTGGAAATATAACCATGAACTATAAGGATCACATCATGCACGGTTGGCAATGACAGGAGGGAATGAATGAAGGGAACAGAGACAGACTACAGGACAATGACTGTGACAGAGTGCAATTAAGTCATGTTGGGGTAAAAGGTGAGAAAACCTTGAGAGATTTGGGCTGTTTCAGGATAGAATAGGAAATGTTAACGTTTTAATTAACTTTTTGTTACATTTTAAAATCTAACATAGTTCAAAGACTGGAGGGTTGAAATTGACCATCACAGTTTTGTTAGCATTTCTTATATACATCCTTGTATATATGTTTACATAGACATTTTTTGTATATTTAAGAAAACTTCCTAAATGTAAGCTTTTAGACAAAGGATTAAGATTAAAAGTAAGCCAAATTTAAAGTGAAAATAATAGCATATTTACAAAGAAAAAAAAATCTTAGTGAATTAATAGGATACTAAGATAGCTACAAGGTCATTTATTTCACCAGTATGTCTGTAAATATTTCTGTTATAATTGGCTATTTCCAAATATGATTGTTAAAAAAAAGCTAAAGAAAAAAAGTGATAAAAGTCATGAATCACCTATCCTTTGATAGGTTCAGCTGAGATGAATTAAGTCATTAATCTAATGAATTGTTTTACTGATTTTCCTCAACATGAATATGCAGTTCCCATCCACTCTTCTAAGAGAAGCAGACACATCAAAGACATCAAAAGTAATGAATGAATGAGGAGCAGCAGTGGCTGGATGAATCACAATAATCAAAGAATGGAAGAAAGATTTGCCTTTTATTTGAATATAGATTGCACTGAATGATTCTGGGATTTTAGAATCAGGAGCAAGGGATTTGGCTGAGGATAAAGAGCCCACCATCTCCCTGGACAATCCCAGAATCCTCAATTCTGACTCTTTGAGCCTTTGAAATAAGTGAAAGGGTGATGATGGATGAAAATATCTCTATATTTCAGTTTCAACAATGGTTTGCTTCCAAAGTTGAAATTCACATACCTTTTAATTCCTATGCAGGACATTCCTTCTAAAAATAGTTTGTAAACTTCAGCAGAGCCAATAAGGGACCATGCAGAGAAACTGATAGAAAACTTGGTGGAAATTATAGTTAGTCAGCATAAAAATCATGAGCTTGACTGTCTGTGAGTGTTGATTTCAATTAAAATTGATATCTGCCATGCTACAAACAAAGCCTATAATAAAATAAAGAGGCAGCATGATGACAAATATTTTGATTACTTTAAAATGAAATCTTTTGTTGAACCACCCTAGCAATTTAAATTAACATTTGTGCAGTAAATATTGTGGTCCTCCACTCTCATCTCCTCTTTAGGGTCAATACTCTTAGACCCCCATGTGGTTCCTCAGTAGGAATTGTCCAGCATCACGGAGCACCACAGCACCTGGCAGATAAGGGGATACAAACGCCTTACACTTGAGTTCCAATTGGGGCAACACTGACTGGTCAGCTCAACAAGCAGAGGAGGGACTGTACCCTCCACAACAACCCCATAGTTGAGTGTGTCCAGTGCAATTCTACCTTCCCATGATGGCTAGTTTTATGCGTCAACTTGGCTAAGCTATGGTCACCAGTTGCTTAATCAAATATTAATCTAGTTGTTTCTGTGAAATTAGTTTTTTTAGGTATGAATAAAGTCCATAATCAGTTGAATATAAGTGACAGACAACCAGATAATCTGATTGGGTTTCACTCAATTAGTTGAGAGGTGTTCAGAGCAGAGCTAAGTCTTCTGATGAAGAAATTCTGCCTGTGGACAACAGCTTCAGCCTGTACTGAGAGCACCCAGCTTGACCTTCCTGATGAACTGCTTTCATATTTGACTAGCCAGGCAGCCCCCATAATTGCTCAAGCTGATTCCTTGCAGCAAATCTTTTAATATGTACCTCTGTTTTCCTAGTTTAACCCTGATGCATACACTCCCTCACTTTCTTTTAAGCTTATACTCTCCAGAGCACTCTTTGTACACCGTTTGCATACAAGTCCAGAAAATAGTCTATTACAGCATGCTTTAATCATTCAATTTTCTTCTTCAAATCTATCCAATTCAATAAACTTATTGCTTGCACCAACAAATTCTATCAAAAGTTGTATTGAGCCAGTTGATTCTAAACTAGAGTAAAATTTTGGTTGACTAACTTTGTTATAGGCACATCTTTTTTTTTTTTTTCACGCAGCTTTACCCCTGGTAGTGTTTCCTAACCAAGTACTTGTTTGATTTTATCTCTTTCAAAATTAATGCCCCAATCTTCTTCATCTCAACACTGTCATGTGTGATGGATACTTTCCCCACTAGTTACAGCAATTTTATGTGATCTGCTCCAACAAAATTGTCAATGTTCCTACAAACTATGTCTACAACCCAAGTTAACCCTATTTTAAAATTATCCACACTGATTATTTCAAAATGTTTCAATTATCCTCAACTTTCTCTTTCCCTCACTTGAGAAGAGGGCCTCCTTCTCTACTACTTCTGAGACAAAAATAGAAGCCATCAAATTGGTACTCCCTCAGACTTATACCAGCAGCGTTCTAGAAATCCTGTGATATTTTCTACTTCCGTCATGATGAAAACACACAAAAAACAATTCCTCTCCTATATCCTAGATTCCTTTTTTTATGCTCTGGGCCCTATTTCTTCTTCTTTGCTGGAGGTCTTTATCCATCCATGATTCTTTCTCCCTATAGTATAAATTCCTATAGCTTAAAAACAATCGTCTCTGCATTTCACAGTCATCTTTATAATGCTACCTCAAACTTTATAAAATAATTGTCTGCATTAACCAGTTGGCTGTTGCCTTACTGCTTTCTGGAATGCACCCTGACACTGGACTGAGTGGTTTATTTTTAAGATCACTAGTCACCTTAGTGTCAAATAAAATAAACATTTTTTAGTCCTTACATGCAATCAATGCTTTACACTTTTAAGCACACTTTTCATGAAACAATTTATTCTATAGGCTTCTTTTCATATTTATGGTTTGCCTTGTAAAGTGTCTCCCAAGTGGAATTTTCCTCTCAGGCATTTAGAAATGTTTTCCAATGTTTCATTTCGGAATTTTTTTCTTGTCTTATTCTGAACACTTTCCATAGATGATTTCAATATTATTGTCTCAAGTACAATCTGTTTATTGCTCCGTCCAAAATATCTCCCTAAATTTTACATCAACATAACCCACTGCCTTCTGGATGTATTCATAATGTACATAACCACCTTTCCCCCAAGAAATGCGTTTTTCATGCTGTGTCTCTTATCACAGTATGTGTGACATCCTATCCATTCACTCACCCTGGCTGAACATCTGGGTTTACCTTCTGACATGTCTAATTTTCTCACCACCCACATGTAATAGATCAAAATATCTCTAATAAGAAATATCATTTATGGGGGCCACCACATATGTTCCTAGTAGAAATTTCTTTATTTTTAATAAATAATATCTTCTTGATCTGTGGCAGCCACTTTGTTAGGGGGAAAAATGACTTTAAATTATCTATTAGAATATCTTCATTTTTCCTGACTAAGCTTTTTTATTTAAATGTCTGCGTGGATTCTTATCCTCCATTGACCTTCCTTAATATTTTCCCTGGATGGCATCTGGGTGCAAAGAGAAACATGGCAATGGGAGAAGAGCCTTGTATTTAACTGCTTCCCACTAGTTACCTGAGGATCCACAGAGTTGGCTGTTGAGCTAGTCTTGCCCTAGATCCCCTGTCTTGGTATGCACTGAAAACTGAAGATATGTGGCTGGTTGATGTAGTCAATGTTTTCATCTACTGCTGAAATTCATGCATTCTAACAAAGCATCTATTCATATATAAGTTCCTATATTTTGCACCCTCCTTCTTTTCACCCAAAGCCGATTCTTGTATATTGGTTCTCTTCCAACTACTGTACCATCCTCATACCCACAACACACACACCAATGGCCAGAAAATTCTTGAGAATTCTTTGCATATCTTGCTGTATTTGAATGGAATTCTGTGTGGCTATCTTGGTTCCTCCCTTAGCCATCCTTAATTTAATGCAGTAGTTCTCAAATAAAGGTGGCTTTGTCCACCAGGAGATATTTGATAATGCCAGGAGACATTTATAATGGTCATATTTGGAGTGGGTTGCTACTGGTATCTAGTTGGTAGAAGCTAAGGGTACTAGTAAACACACGATTAATACAATGTACAAGATTGTACCCTGCAAGAAAGAGTTATGTGGTAAAAGTATCAATAGTGCCAAGGTTGATAGATTCTGCTTTAGACTCCTTCCATTAAGCAGTATTTGTCATTACAGCAAATGAAGAGTTTATCTGAGAGAATTTTAGACTCCCCCAGGCTGTCCTAAGGTAAATGGGGAACTAGTGCCCCTATTCTCAGATTCACTCAACCTCCTTTCATGTTTTTTTTAATCAGTTTGTTTTTTCTCCATCTCTCTGCTTCAGTGGAACTCCTACAGTTCTTCCCCTCACTCTGCATTCTTTCTCAATCAAACCAGGCCTCAGGTCTATTGTATAGCTATCTAGTTTAAAAACTGAGCTTGATTCTTCAAGTTGAATAACTATTTCTTTGAAACAGGCATTCTCCCTCATTCCATAACCCATCTACCACCCCACCAAAGCAGTGAGTGCCACTGTTTCTGTTATTGTTCCCCAAATGCTCACAGGACTCTAGCACTTTGATATCAGGAGCTTTGTTCTATTTACTTTTGTAGCTTTAGGCTTTACCTGGAACAGTGGAGGCATTTCATACTTAATGAAAAAATGAAGAATGAATGAATGGTGAGTAAATGGCATCATCTGCTCTCTCAACTCCTTTAGGTTTCTCTGATATCTTTTTTTTCTTCTTCTTCTGTTAACACCACTCAATTACCTAACATGGAACAAAATATCCTTTATCATTGTCTAAAACTCTGGCTCCCTGACACTTCCAAGTGTTCTAGGTGTTTAAGAAAGCTCCCTTTCTTCAAAGTACTTGGGTCCTAACATACTGAAGAAACAAATATGAAATGTCATTTGAATACTACATAGAAAAATAGTAGAGTCAAGCTTGCTTTCCCTGCCTCGCATCCTTCTTTCCTTCCTTCCTTCTTCATATCCCCACATATCTATGGCTTTTTCTCAGGCCACAAATATTTCTCCTTTCTTTCACCTTATATATTTCCCTCATACCACTTGCCCATGTATCACTTGCCTCAAATATCTGCTCTCAACGCTGTTACTCATCCATCTTTCATCACTGATATTCTTCTATCTCTTCCTCTGCTTTCTTTTTATTTTATATCTCAGCACCTTATCTCTGAAACAGTATAAGTAGTAAAGAAAATGGGCTGTATCTAAATCACCTACGCTCAAGTTTCAGCTCTGAATTAAATAGCTTGCGATCTAAGGCAAGTTATGTAACCTCAGTTTTTCTCATCTACAAAATAAGGATTAAAATTGTATTTAAGAATTTATAAAGAGTAATTGAGTTAAAAATTAAAGCTGTATTTTAAAAAGTTATAAAGAGTAGTGAAGTAATAGAGATTAAATGTTTATACAAGGATAGGGTGCATATTAATTAAGCATAAGTGTTATATGCTGAATATAACATGTTTTATACTCACCCTTTCTTCTCTGTCCTTCTCTTTCAAATTCTTTCAATTCTTTCATTTGCAACTTTAGAGTATAGAAAACACTATATGAATAAGCAACCTTAATTATTTCCATCACCAAATAGAAACTATTAAATTTGAATGGGTTATCTGATTTCATTTCCTCTTTCTACTTGTAGGACAAAGTATTACATTTAGTTCTCTGATTTTTGCTTTTGGGAATAAGGGCATTAACTCTCTGGACCTTAGATATAGGTCCTCTCTTTCAAGACCTAGAGCATTCTATTTATCATCTCTGTGATTCAAATTACAGTTGACCCTTGAACAATGCAGGCATTAGGGGTGCCAAACCCCTTGCATAGTCAAAAACTTTTGTATAACTTATGACTCCCCCAAAATGTAACTACTAATTATAGCCATACTGAAAACATTAACAGTCATAACACATAGTTTGTATATTATATGTATTATATAATATATTCTTACAATAAAGTAAACTAGAGAAGAAAAAATTTAAACAAAATCATAAGGAAGAGAAAATGCATTTACAGTGTTTATTAAAAACACACACACATATAAATAGATCCATGCAGTTCAGACCATGTTGTTCAAGGGTCAACTGTCATTGCCTTAGATTATCTGTATTTTCTTTCTTTTATTGTATATAAAACCTGTTTCTCCCCCATACTGTAGATTTTCTTTTGCTATTTCCATTCTAGCGTTTATTTTTAACAAGTTTCCTTAACAATTTGAAAACAATTTACAAATCCTGTCATGTTATAATAGACTTTTTTACTATCCCATTATAGTCATGATTTAAGCTAATCAGATATTAAAAAAAAAGAGGAAGAAGAGGTCACATTCTAAAACAAGTGGTGGGCTTAGAAACCTACATTATTAACAACATGGCACCTAGGGATGCATGGATCATACTTGAAGAAATCCAGAACTAAATTCTCAGAGTTGACCTCTGTTATATTTTCAATTTAGCAAACACTCGGGGCTACTTCTTTTCCTAAGGAAGGATACATACCACCCTACACAGTTATGCTAACTTAGTGTATTCTTTCTCATTAAGAACATTAGTTACTATTCTAAGCATTAGAGTTTTATTATAGTCTTACCTATATAGACTATCTCTTTAGACAATATCTATTGCCTGCTGTTGAGCATGTCCCATGATTTTGTTGCTGGGAAATGGTTATTCTCGAGCATACCTTTACCAATATTGCCCAGCATTTACATTGTATAAAAACAACTTCAGATTTCTCTTTAGGTAGGTAGACCTCAGAATTATCAACAATTCAAATGGGTTGTATTTCAGTTATTCTATCAATCAAAACTTTTTAGTTGTTCAAAATTACTTTTAGTAGTTTCAGAATTTTAGGAATAACAAAGCTCTCTTATGTTTAAGAGAGATAAAATCATCAGTAAATTGATTTACAGTCTTGTAGCATTATAATGATCATTAAAGAGAATGACAATAAAAAGTATCTGGTTTTATTTTAGCAAATAGTTTTCCATTTTTCAAACAAAATGTTGTGAGGAACCCTATCTTTGAGAGGACTGGGACACTTCAATTGACCATGACTGAGGCCAAGGGATTTGATCTTCCCATCATCATCAAAAATTTCCTGTCCAGTGGTATGTGCCTTGGGCTGTCTCTTCTGCCCATAGATTAGCAGCAATCCTTGATAATGAACCCTCTCCAAGAACTGAGCTTCAATGATCATTTTAGTAAAAATTTTTGAATCCCTGCAAAAGCTCCTATGAACCACTTTTCTAATTTAAATCTCAGTTTTATTAAAAAAAGGAATGAGGCATAATATATGCATATGATGAAATGACTTATTTAAGTTTACAGAAATAATAGCCATATTATTTAGTATATCCTTTGACAATTACTTTGTCAAATCAATTTGTTTTAAGTAAAGCCTTTATGTTGAAAGAGAAGTTAAATCTTTTCTAACTAGAGATTCAATTGCCAACAAATTTTTTGTGCTAAAAATGAGTGTTTTTTCTTTAAAGATTTATTTTTCACAGTTTTTTGCAAGATGTTTTTAGATTTATGATTATTATGCACATTGAAAATGTTTTACTTTTGTGTAAATTGAAGGATAACATATATGAGAAATATTTGAAAGAAAAGCAACTATAGCAGAACTTTAACATTAGCTGCAAGCTATTCCTTCCCACTTCAAGATATTATAGTTACAGCATTTTCACATCAAACTTCTTACATTTTCTGTGCTGTGCTTGGCTTCTCACCCATTACAATTTACTTTAGATATTCACCCTTGATATATTTATCTGTAGCTACTAAACATCTCATGATTCTTACTTCATGTCATAAATTTCTCAAATACATTTGCGAGTTCAGGAGAAAATGACAAGCCTTAGGAAAAAAGAATCTACATTAATATATATATATATATATATATATATATATATATATATATATATATACCTCAACAACTAATGTAGTACAATTTCTCCTAACTTTATATTGTGTTCCTTTAACAATCTTCCTGGTAACCTTTAAAATCCAGTTACAAAGTAATAGTACGTGGTATTTTATTATGTCATCAGTGAGCATATGCCATGCGTAACCCATCTCTGAAATATTCCATGAAAGTTTTTTTGTGATTCTCTAAAGAAGAAGTTGGTTGGTATAAAATAAACTGAAATAAAAGCCCCTGGCAAAATGTTGATTATTTTTTTCTTTTTATCACAGCTCATGTGAGAAATAAGAGTACATCATTTATGGCATCTGAGAAATATTCATATGAGAAATAAGAGTACAACAACACAAACTTTGCATAGTGTATGAAATATAAATTAAAAAATGACAGGAATCTAATTTAAAGAATATTTGATACAACAAAAATGTTTTCAAAGTTCGCTTGCCCATGCCTTTCTTGTCATACTCATATATAACTGGAGTGATATTTGATGAGTAGGAAAACAAAATATAAGTATAGTGGGCTTTTTTTGTGTGTAAATTAGGTTAATCCTCTTAATTAGCATAGACATTAAAATAATTCCACTCAATTTGCCTACACAATCAGAACAAAACATTAAGCATTTCTCATTATGTTGTGTTGACTTTTCTTCGTATTATTTTTCTTTCCTTTTCCTTGCCCTTAAATTTATTATACTTCCAACCTTGCACTTGTGTAATTTAACTATTTGTTAAATTTCCCATTTTGCTATTTTAGTTTTTACACAGAGTTATGAAATGTACTCTTTAAGTTTGCTTAAAATCTGTTATTATATTTAGTGTTATTCCAAAACAATTGCTGTTTTGCATTTCTCTCTGCTGTATAATATTTGAGATGATAGACCAATTATATAAATATATATTTTTGTGTATTTCTGTATGTGAAACAAATAAAAAAGAAATGCATATCCTTGTGATGATAAATCATAAGTTTATGTGTGTAAGTTGTCCAAGGATAAACTATACCACCTATTTTGACAAAATTAATTCATCTTAGTATAAAAGTATGAATACTTTTATAAATGTGGTATATTTCCCCACAGATGATTTTATACAGAATTCAGTTTCATTTATTCAACTACATGTATAGATTGCTTTGGCATTTTCTCTTTTTGTCATATGATGTAATAGCACCATAATGATATAGAAATGTCAGTCTGGATGACAGAGCTAAGAAGATCTGTAAGAAATTGCCAAAGCACTAATCGCAAGTTTGTATTGCAGTTTAGTAGCATCATTTTTGCTTTTTTTTTATTCTACAAAGGGAAACATAAAATTAAAATAATTGCTTTATGTTTTTTGTAGGTCATCCCTACACATTCCTGATCCTCCTCTCCCTACTTTAAACTGTCAGAAACCCCACTGAGTCTTCTTGTGGATGCCTCATTGAAAGCTTCTCCATGTGTTTCTGAGTGATGTGAAATCCATGAAGTGAAGAAACATAAATTACTCCTTTTTTAATGGAGGAATTTCATATCTCACAAGGTTCAAAGGTAAATATGTTTTCCAATAAATAAAAAATGGGAAATGACAGCAAAGACGTTATTTCCATTCAATTTAATTTAACTCACTTCAGTAAAAAAATAATTCATCACTATTTATGTGCAAAGCACCACTCTATGTGTCCACTTCATCTTTGAAGAAATGTTTTCCTAATCAAAGAAAAGAAACTACAAAAAAAGAAATTTTTATATACACCAAATAGGGGGGCAGCTATTGTCATGATAGCTATTGAACTGAACCAATAACAGAATAGAAGGAAGATTTACAAAAGTATCAAAAATATGTACACTTGCATAATATAAAATGAAACAATAAAAAACAAATAAATGAGCATTGAGATAGAATATTTTATAACCTTTGTAAAAACATTAAGCAAAAACTGAAAATAAAACAATCACAGATAATGTGATGTTTACATGCAAGTCATTACTAAAATATATTGTAAACAATTATTGATTAAGTTCATATCCATGACATCAGCAAATATCCACTGAAAAAATTAACATCAGTCTAAAATCTCAACTTTTGTCTTAACATTAAATACTTTAAAACATCAATTTATCTTCATAATATTGCTTTGTAAATGTGTGAGAAATTATATTAGTGTCATTTTCATGTCCATTAAATTTTTGTATTCATTAAATTTTTGAAGTTTTAAGTGGAAAAACACAACTTTTGATGTTTCAGATGGATTTTCCCTCTCTATATTCAACATAGACATGCAAAAAATTAGGTTATTTTGTTGTTCTTGAAGTTTAGGCTAACAGAAAGAAAAAAATAACGTAGACCTTCTTTTTGTATTATTTCTGAGAGACACTGAGGAATTGGGTAGGGTATAAGTTTTGGTATCAGGCAGAAATATGTTAGATTCCAAGCTTAGGTAATTTCCCAAGTCTGAGACTCAAGTCAAGTTACATACCTTGCCTTTGCCTTTGTAGAGTTACTATTCTGTAAAGCAGGTAAAGATTTCCATGATGTTCAACGGATCAGTAACAACATATCTCTCTTACCCTTCTGAATAGAACTAGTTGAGACAAAAGATTCAGGTAGGTGGAGATGAAAATATATTAATCATTATAATAAAAATAATACTGGGCCGGCCGAGTGGCGCGATGGTTAAGAACTCGCTTGGGATGCCAGAGGACCCCGGTTCGGATCCCCCATATGAGGGCCAGTGACACTGCCCTCCACAGCTAAGATGCTGAACGACAGCTCAACCTGGAGCTGGGCTGCCATGAG
>NW_017731800.1:1279956-1320432 GCF_001890085.2 Hipposideros armiger | reverse complement strand
GACTGATCTGCCTCTCCAGAGAAGAGCGCAATGATGGTGCCAACTTGGGCCAGTGAAGCAACATCCTCCACAACTAGATTGAAGAACAAAACGAGAGCAACTTGTCTGTTCCTCTTTCCCCAATTCCCCAGCACTGTTCCCATCCCCCCAATTCCCCAATTAAAAAAAAAAATCTTTAAAAAAATAATAATACTGATGATAATAGTTAACATCTGCATACCACATGTATTTTGTTTGGCACTCTTCTTCTAATTGCTTTGCATATATTAATTAATCCAACAAGACCCCAGTCTCGTCAATATTAATATCACCAAATTTGCTTACAGTACAAGGATGTGATCTGTGGCCAAATAGTCTTAAAAATACTTGACACTTCAGTTATTTTTACTTTTTCCCCCAACCCCACAAGCACACATGATCATATACCAATCCTAAATTATTCATCATATCACAGACAGAACTGGACAACTATAGACCTTTCCATAATTGATAGAACACTCTAGTTGAGGAGAAAAATAGGCATTTCCTTAGGATATGTCACTCCATAAGAAATAGACTATTTATTCCCTCTATTTTGACAGATAAATGATACATTCTCATATGGAAATATGTGTTATAGGGAGGGGAGATAGGAAGATAGAAAGACCTCCCAAATAATTCTACCTTCCATGGGAACACGAGTAAAGGGACATAAAGTTTCCTTCTAAACAACAGGCATTCAATAAATTGAAAGTATTATTAATATGGATATGTCCACAAACATTTCAGGACTCTTTAACTTGTAGATATGTTTTAGTCCGAGATAATACCTCCCCTCAGATGTCATTATAAAAGTAGTTACTAAAAACTGAATGTATCAAAACTTTATATGTTT
Source organism: Hipposideros armiger (assembly GCF_001890085.2). NCBI lineage: Eukaryota > Metazoa > Chordata > Mammalia > Chiroptera > Hipposideridae > Hipposideros > Hipposideros armiger. The sequence goes on along the minus strand of NW_017731800.1, from coordinate 1,319,558 downwards.
GAATACCTTGTATGAAATGCTTATCATAACTATGTGTAAGAATTAAGTGAGAATTCATAGAAGTTGTATTTCTGTTAGAGGTATTTATAATGTCCTATAGAGAGGAAAGATAAATTTACAATAGCAGAAATATGAAAATCCATTATTTTCTTTTTTTGAGGTGTCTTTACAAACTACATAGTTTGAAATGGCTATCAAATACGTGTTCATATCTAGTTTATATTAATTTATATTATTGTCATAAGAGCCAAGGCTTTACCTAAATGTTAGTCTAAGTACTCAATCACTGTAAAACACCCATTTTATTTAGAAGTTAAAAATATCACTATCCCAGTCAGAATATTTTGATTACATATGTAAACACCTTGGTTTTTTTCTGTTTTAGTATAGCTTCATGAGTAGAATACCCAAATATTTAGCTAATTAAAAATATGTTATTTAAAATTATAGGAATTATTTTATTATTTAATTGTTCTTAATAGACCCAGTGACATTAATAGAACTATTAAAGTATAAATGTTTTTGTACAGTTGTAAAAACATAAGAAAATATTTATTTATACATGAATTTGTGCAGCTTAGGTGATTGTTTATTTCCCCCCATAGAAATTGATTATAACTTTTTACTGAGTAAAATAATGTCACTTAAATTGAATATCATCAAAACAATTTCATAGTGCTCAACATCACAATTTAAAAAATAATGTAGAATTTAACTAGTAATTATAATAACAGTAAATGACTTCATTGTTCAGTGTGTATTTTTTAATATTTTATTAAATTTTCATTTCAACATTGTTTAGTCAATTTAACATGATGACTTTAAAAATAATAGCATTATCTAGCAATCTTCAGATAAACATAAAAAGTAGCAAAATGTGGGATTCCCAGAACTATTCACTCATACACTTTTAAAATGACTTAGCCAGACACATTTCCTCAGAAAATAACTCAATTTCTGGGAGACAGTAATACTAAAATATGCTTAGTTTATACAATATTCCACTACCGCAAAAGACTGTTTCTGAGAAGAAGTCATCTGATATAAAGAGCCTTCTCATATTTGCACTGCATGATAAATTCTTATATCGAGGATAACATCTTACCCTCAATTTACAAAATATCTACCTTGGTGTTAATTATAGCAGAATGTTTTATTTGTATGGCTTAGCTCTGAGAGGAAAATTAATCAACATACAGGTAGGTGGAAATGAACTTAAGACTATATTAAATTGTTATTAAAGTTATTTAAGGGGAAAATCTTATGTACAATATAATTAATATAATTCATACCAAAGCTAGCTTTTAAAATATTCTAATAAGAATTATGAAATCATGCATGTGACCATGCAAATATTGCAATCAAAATCTAAGATACCACTTGCTAGAGTTGAAGAAAATGTTGCACAGTAGTATTTTCTTCCCCAAATTTCATTTAACTTATGGTTCAGAATATTTCAATCATAGAATTAGAATATTTATTGTTAAAAGTCTTTAAAGCTTTGCCCCTGAAAGTGTCATTGTCAAATAGTGTTTACTTCATCTTGGAGCTTGTTGGGAATGCAACATTTTAAGCCTTACTCCATACCAATTGAATCAGAAATTTTATTTTAATAAGATCTGGAGTTGTTTCATATGTACATTAAAGCGTTGGAACCATTGCACTAAGGAATGTTGGAAATATTGTGCTTTATTTTCTCAACTGATAAACTGGCTATAACAATAAATATCCTACACTGTAGCTAGAGTAAAACAATACATATGAATACGTATATAAATATCTATGCATATTAATAGATGGAAGAGAACTCTATACATTACTATAAAATATATTCAAAGTACCTCTGTTTATATATTTATAATGTTTGATAGGTGGCTCTTGTGGCATAGTTAGTTATAAGAAAGATAGACACTGTTGTTACTATTGCAGAGTTTACTTGTTAATAGGAAAAATACAGTAAAGTAAAAGGTAGTGAAATTATCATTGACCTGGGAACCTGAGGTTCAGAGAAGACCCTCTGGATGCAGCAGAGTTGCTGAAAATTACAATTCTAAAAAAAAAAAAAATGGGAATCAAATAGTATTTCTAAGATTTTGTATTGAGCAGATGATGGGTGGCACCATTTTTAAAGATGAATAAATGTTTCAAAGAAATGGTTAAGGGAGATGAATCAAGATATTTAACAAGACTACAAGTAGGGAATTGCATATATGATTTTGGAGTTCGGTAGAAAGTGAGGTTTACAATGTCTGGGTCATTAGCGCATAGATAGCATTTAAAGCAGTGGGACAGAATGAGATTATCTGGCAATGTTACATAAAAAGTAAAAATGGGGTTTTGGACTAATCTCTATCCCAACATAACTTAGAGATAGAAAAAAGAAGTCTTATCCAAAGAGAAAAACTAAGAAAAAACAGCCAGTGAAATCACAGGTAAACAAGAAGAATGTGGTTATAGTAGCCAAGAACAAAGTTATTTTTTAAGAAAGAGTAAGTAGATACATCTCTTGAATGAGAGAGTAAACAATAAGCCAATAAGAAGATAAGAGACTATTAGCTTCCTCTGTTTTTGCAGTACAGAAGTTTAACAAAATAATTTTAGGTGTGTTGGAGACAAATATAGATTGCAATGGGTTTATAAGACAGGTGAGAAAAAACAATAGAGAATGAAAGAAAAACCCTGAAAGTTGTGTTGTTAAAGGGAGCAAAGAATTGGGTAGAAGTCAAAGAGCTCTTTTGGGTTGAAACGTTTATCACAAAACAGAAACAATAAACAAAAAGAATGACATATTCAGAAAACTGATCCTCATTCAATTTTCTGAAATTAGAGTAGAAAAAGAGAAGTGACAGAGGATGTTGCGTAAAGAATTAAGCAAAAACCAGATTATGAAGGCAAGTTTAGGCCTGATAATCAGTATGGAGTTCATCCAAGGTAATCAATGAGAAGCCACTAAGATGTTTTAAGTAGTGGAATGACATGACCAGAATTTGGTTTAGGAATAACATCCCTGCTGCAATTGAATAGATTAGATTAGAGCAGTACAAGTGTGGAAAATGGACTGACTAACAGAATGTGTGGTAATCTAGGTAAGAGAAAGCTGTGTCTTCAACTAAGATTTTGGAAGTAGAGAGGTAAAGGAATGGAGGGATCAGAGAACAATTTGGGAAATGGAATTAAAATAACTTGTTGGTAGAACATGGAGGTGAAGGAAGAAAAGAGTAAGGATGATGCTTAGATTTATGGCTTGATCAATTAGGCTAATAGTTATGACATTTACTGGGGTTGGGAACATTTTAGTAGAAAAGGATAATTTTTTCTGCTGCATTCACTCTGTTTCTTCCTTGTTTATGGGCACCAGGAATATTATTCAGCATGCAATTTGGGAGTATCCTGGAATGGAGAAATAAATACGGGGACTAAAAGTATTAGGTCAGGAGTTTATGAAATTACCAGGAAAATAATATAGAATGAGAAATGAGCCTAGAAGTGAATCTTGAAAATTTATCCATATTTAAAAGAGGAAAAAAAATGTTACATAAAAATCCAAAAAAATTTACACAAGTGATATGTATAGAAATTATAATAGCATCAATATATCTATAGAAGAAAAAAGCTAAATGAATTGCAATTAATATATTAATTATAAAAAACTATATATTACTTTTCTCACTTGACTCATAAAACAGTTGTTTACTTATAAGATTTTCATATTTTTTACTTGCGAAATTAAAAAAATAAAAACTGAAATGTTCCCACTTAATGGAAATTATTCATATATAAACATGAATGAGCCTTACTCAAAGCTCCTTATGGCTATAAGTACATATTTTTCAAATTTGCATAACCATTCAAAAAGTTCAAATTATCTCAAGATATTATAATGTCAAAAAGAATTTGGGTATCAGTTAAAATGGAGGATAGAAACTTTAATTTATATACGAGTATGTGAAAGCTGTTCTTTGAGTGGCCAGTAGAATTTGACTGAATTCAAACCACATAATAGAGACATAATGTACACTAATATGGTAATATGATAAAGTAGATAAGGGTATATTTTATGCTACAGTTGCAATTTAATTATAAATTTTACAAATGCAATTAAAAGTTTTAATGCAATGTTAATATGATTTAATTTGGGTGTCATTTCTATCACTAATCTTGCAGAGGTTTACAAAAAAGTTTTCAACCATCACAACACCTCATATTAATAAATTATTACCATTTAATTTTTTTAAATGAGGACACTGGACCTCATACTAGTTAATTAACTTGAGAAAATGAAGAATTAATGAGAGCGATGACTCCAGCTTTAGTGAAGGTTAGCATGACAAAGTGACAACATACCCGCCATTGTAATTTACACACTTCACTCATTTAGCCTAGTTGGTGTAATTCTGCAAAGGTTATGATCAGTGCACCTCAGAGAAGTAACCTAGTTCCCTTAGTTTAAGTGTCAAAAAGGGGACTCATTATTATAAAAAGCTCTCAACAGGATTCAACAACTCATTGCCCAAAATCAAGCTTCCTGCTTCCAATTCCACATATTGGGACACAAGAAAAATGAGTTGTCAAAAAATAACACAGAAAATTGCAAATTCCGGTATGCTCTATGGAATACTAATTCTTTAATTTAACTTAATCTAGCAAATAGTATAGGGCAACCAGTCTTGGGCCTCAAAGAAATTATGTGTCATAGTAGGTGCATAATTAGTTATCAAAAAGTATTTTTGGTAAATATTGCCAGTTCCACCTCTGCACTGCCTCCTCGTCTCCACAGGTAGAGACATCTTATCCCTCCTGAAGCATTAGTTCTTTCCCAGGTGTAGAGCAGCGTTCCTTCTCTAAGTTTGGTCCAGTTACCTGCATTAGAATTATATGGGTTTTCAACTGTCATGCAAATACCTGGGGTACACAGTGCACCCACTCAATCAGAATATTTTATGATGAGTCCAGGACTCTGCATTTTTAATTAACAACTCAGATGAATTTTAAGGACATTGAAAACATTTTCCTAAGAGAAATCTTAACCTGAGTAAGAATAATTAAGACAGGTTACACTCAAGTCCCTTTCAATTCACATTTGTAGAAGAAAAAGAGTTGGAGGCGGAGATTTTGTAATTCATTTTCTCCCCCTAATTTAATCTTAAATCTGTCTAGTTTTTATGCTCCAGTTATCTAATCTGACTTCCAAATTTGGCCATGCCATGGAGTATTAATTTGGTATTTTATGTGTTCCTAAAATCTCTTAAGTGTAGTGTTGTTTCTATTTATAAACTATTCTCCAACCAGAAATAGATTTTAAATACAAAGTTACTACCCACCCAATGGCTGCTCCCTCCTTCTCACTGACAGATAAATGTGTCCAATGAGAATGTGTCCCTAGATTTCCTCCTTCTGTCCTAGTCGCTTTTTCAGAAGGCACTAGCATTGGGCCTCCCTCTGCTTTAATGGTAATCACACACATGTACTCCTCAGGTACTCTGATAGTTAGACTAAGGCACATTTGTTCAAGGGAGAAGTAGCTCAGCCCTCTCAGGATTTGTGCAAATGGGCCAATTTATAGGATCAGATTTTATTCACTATGTCAGTAATTTCAATGCACAGAACTTAACTGTGTCCTGAACATATCTTAAGTTAAACATACTAAAATTCACTGCTATGCTGGGACTATAAATGGGAAAGAATAATGTTCCTATTTCAAGCACTTGGGCTTTACCGGTCCAATTTAGGTAATCTTTACAAAATACAAAACAAAATGTCTACAAAATGTGTTTTAAAAACCCACCAAATTAACGTATTGTGGCTATCTATTGTGCTACAAACCAAAAACTTTAGTTAAACTATATGCATTTCCTAAGCATGTTTCAATAGTTCATTTCTTTTTACTGGTAAATAGTATTTCAAGGTATGATGTATCAGAGTTTGTTTAACAATTGACCAGTTGAAGAATATTTGGAATGTTCCAGATTTTGTCTCTTACAAATAGAGCTGCTATTAACAAATATGTTATCTTTTTTTGTACCAACCATAGATAAATCTGTTTCACCAGGATGAGTGCTCTAGGCCACAATTAATGGGTCAGGACTTATGGCAGTTGCATATTTAGCTTTTCTTTTCTTTTCATTTTTTTAAGCAACTACCAAACTGTTTTTTAAAAATGTGTGACTGATCCAGTTGCATTGCAACCTTTCCAACATTTGCCAAAAAAATGTATACACATGACTTGTATTCATCTTTTGTCATGGGTATATATTGAGTATTACAATTTTAATGCATTTTTTTCATTCTTAAAATGTGAATACATTTTTTGGTACCCTCTGAATATACCGGGGGTGCCAAAAAAAAGAATACAAGTGTACATTTTGGGCAACGTTCTTTAAGTAGTAGTTTGCCATAATCAGAAGTGTTTGGACGCTGATAACCACTTTGAGCACCTCTTATAATTGCAGAAGTCAGAGATGACTTGTATGCATCTTTTGTTATCAGTATATATTGGGTATTACAATTTTAGTAAACAGTTTTCTCTTCTTAAAATGTAAACACATTTTTTGCAATATCTATCTATATCTATCTATCATCTATTTCTTTCTATCTATCTATCTATCTCTACAATATGGTGAATGTTTAAGAAAAAAATATTACAGTAAAATACACATTGCCATTAATCCCCCTCAAAATACTCGCCCTCTCTTTGAACACACTTATCCCATCATTCTAGCCTCTTTCTGAAGCAGGTCTGGAAGTTCTGTTTTGTGAGTGTCTTTAGGTGCACTGTTGTGGCTGCCTTGATGTCCTGGATCATTTTGACTTTGGGGAAGAGCCAGAGTCGCACGGTGCCAGATCTGGTGAATAAGGTGGATGAGGACACACTGTAATGTTTTTATTTGACAGGAATCACCATATACCAGAAGTGATGTGTGACACAGAGCATTGTCACAATGGAGGATGATTATGGCACACTTTAAAACACACCTTCTCTCAACCGTAGCTCACACTTGACTGACTGCACAGAAAAATTTGAAACTTCTCACACACTGTTACTAAGGTTTGATGTGCCACATTCAGTATTGAAGATCCTGCCTTTCTGTTGGATGGCACTCAGCAGCAGCAGTCAGCATATTTTGTGATCACAATGGAAAGGCTCAGTGTCACACATCATTTCTGTTATGGCAATTCCTGTCAAATAAAAACATCACGGTGTGTTCTCATCCCCCTTATTCACCGGATTTGGCACCACATAACTTCTGGCTCTTCCCCAAAGTCAAAATGACCATGAAAGGTAAATGTTTTGAATTGATTCAGGACTTCAAGGCAGCCATGTCAGTGCAACTAAAGATACTCATGAAAGAGGACTTCCAGAACTGCTTCAGAAAGTGGCAAGAATGATGGGATAAGTGTGTTCAAAGAGAGGGGGAATATTTTGAGGGGTATAATGGCAATATGTCTTTTACTGTAACAATTTTAAAAAATTTAAACACTCACCATATTTTTTAATTCAAATTTATCGGGTGACAATTGTTAGTAAAGTTAGAGGTGTAAAGGTTAGAGGTGTACAATTCTGTAATACAACATCTATGTATCACATTGTGTGTTCACCACCCAAAGTCAGTTTTCCTTCCATCACCATGTATTTGATCCCTTTACCCTCATCTACCACCACCCTCCTCTCTTACCCTCTAGTAACCACTAAACTGTTGTCTGTGTCTATGAGTTTTTGTTTCTCCATGTGTTTGTCTTGTTCTTTTGTTGTTTTCAGTTTTTATATCTCACATATCTGTGAAATCATATGGTTCTCGACTTTTCTGTCTCACTTATTTTGCTTAGCATAAAAATTTCAAGATCCATTCACGTTGTCATAAATGGCACTACTTTATTTTTTCTTATGGCAGAGTAGTATTCGATTGTGTATATATACCACATCTTCTTTATCTAATAATATATCAAAGGACACTTTAGTTGTTTCCATGTCTTGGCCACTGTAAATAAAGCTGCAGTGAACATGGGAGCACATCTATTTTACAGATAAATGTTTTCAGATTTTTGGGCTAGATACCCAGGAAAGGGATTGCTGGGTCATATGGTAATTCTATTCTTAATTTTTTGAGGAAGCTCCACACTACCTTCCATAGCGGCTACACCAATTTTCATTCACTGTATTTTTTTTTATCGCACCTCGTATATTGGTGAATTCTGTTTGCCAATAATTTGTTAATGTTTTTCTTTGTGTGTGCCTATTTTCATGAAAAATATCATTCATATATATATATATATATATATATATATATATATATATATATATATTGTCTTTATCTAGTTTTGGTATTGGGTAATACTATCTTCATAAAATACATTGAGAAGTATTCTTCTATTTCCTAGAAGAGATTATGTAAAATCCACGCTTATACAACTTTAAACATTTGGTAGAATTCTCTAATAAAACCATTTTATCTGGGGGATTTCTTCTTGGGGACTTTTGAAATTATAGATTCAGTTTTCTTATAGTTAGGGCTATTCAAATGATCTGTTTCCTTTGGGGTGAGTTTTGGGTGGGTCTTTTGAATATTTGGTCAATTTTGTTTAACTTTTCCAATTTCTGTATTTATATCATTCCCTTATTTTTAAATTTCCATAGGCTATGTATTAATATATCTGTTTTATTCATGATATTGGTAATTTGTATTGCCTCTCATTTTTTCTTTATTTGTCTTGATGGAGGTTTGCCAATTTTATGATTTTTACCAAAAAAGTCAGCTTTTTTTTCATGAATTTTCTTTTTTCCCCCATTTTCATTGATTTATGCTCTTATCTATATTATTTACTCCCTTCTGTTTACTTTGGGTTATTCTCTCTCTCTCTCTCTCTCTCTCTCTCTCTCTCTCAGATTATTGACTTCATAGCCTAGAGTATTGATTTGTGTTTCTTCTCATCTGAAGTATACATTTACTGCTAGATTCCTTTTTCAATATTACTTTAGCCATGTCCCACAAATTTTGACTTCTAAGTGACAAGCAGTCATTTCATAATGAAACTAAAAGCTGGTTATTTGAAAATATAAATAAAACTGATAAACCTTGCCAAAACAATGAAGAAAAAATGAAGACAAGTTTCAAAATACCAATTTCAGGAATAATACTTACATTTCATATGAATATATAGAAAAGTTTTTATTATTCCATAAATTATGGAAGCTACTATTGTCATGTATAACATTTACAATTATACCACAGGTAATGAGAAATAGAGAAAACTTTGGTTATTTTTGATAATCAGTAAATGTGCAAATATAATTGTATTCTGTACATGTTTTAAGATAGTTTACTAAAGAAAAATAAATAAAGGTGAGTCAGACATTTATTATAAATAATTTAGGTTTGAATTCATGTTGATGAATAGAATGACTTGGGCACTATTTAAACACTCAGAATAAATTCGATTTTCTATAAATTTAAGAACCAGTTCCCCAATTTTGAGGCAGAGATATTCACTTTTGTGGCTGCCAGATAACATGGATTTCATGCTATTTCTATCCATGTAGAAGTATTATTTTTTTCAGCTTAAAGATATATCATTAATTATTCTAAACTAGCTTATGCATGCTATTGATTTTAGCAATAATTATTATGTACACAATTATTTTGAATTAATTCATTTAAAGTTATATCAGATATTCCAAACTCAGTAATGATGGTAATGGTAGATTATGACAAAGCATACAAAAAAAAATACTCAAGGGCCGGCTGAGTGGAGCGTTGATTAAGAGCTGGCTTGGGATGCCAGAGGGCCCCGGTTCGGATCCCACATATGAGGGCCAGTGACACTGCCCTCTACAGCTAAGATGCTGAAAAACAGCTCAACCTGGAGCTGGGTTGCTGTGAGTCGCCGGAGACGGCGTAGGCTGCAGCCCCTGTGGCAGTGGGTTACCATGGGCTACCGTGTGTAGCCAGCAGCCAGCGTGAGCGGCCAGCAGCCGCCATAAGCTGCCATCCAGAAGCTGGCGACTGATCTGCCTAGCCAGGGAAGAGCGCAATGATGGTGCCAACTTGGGCCAGTGAAGCAACGTCCTCCACAACTAGCCTGAAGAACAAAAGGACATCAACTTGTCTGTTTCCCTTCCCCCAGTTCCCCAATGCTGTTCCCATCCCTTAATTCCCCAATAAAAATCTTTTTTAAAAAAAAAAGACTCAAAATAATGAACACTGTGTAAAAAACATGTGCTTTATTAGATTTATGATCATTGACCGAAGCACTTTTACAGGAAATTCATTTATTTAGCAATTAAAAATTAGATCCTGGTGTGCCTAAATTAATATGTAAAAACAAAGTAATTTGCATGAGCATTTTAGACATTTTCAGGTTTCATCTTGTAGAGTGTCACTAGTATATTTTTTCACCATAGAAAATTATTAATGCAGCAATGCTTTAAGGAAAGAAATGTGTCTCTGTTGTATACAAACTTTATTAAATTGGTGCTGAACATACATTAAATAGGAGGAATATTGACATTATTCAAGCTGGTCCACAAAGACACGTTTACTTTTTTCAGAAAAAAATATTAAAAGGTTTCAAAACAATAAATATAGCACATGTAATATTTATTATTTCATGTACGAAAATATACAGCTTTCACCACAATACTGAGATTGTAAGGGCACATTATACTTTAGAGTCTATCCACAAAAGTTGGGTAGAAGACATCATACCCTTTATTAAGGCATTACAAATCATATATTGAAGACAGGAACTCTATTACTTTTTTACTGTAAATTAAAGTGTTTTGAAACCAAAAGACATAAACTTATAAAAGATTTATTGAGTATGCAATAGACAATTCAGTTCAGTCCAAAACGTTTTAATGGGTACTGCTTCTTTGCTTTTATATTTTTCTTTCCAGAGGCAATCATTTCACAAGGACAATCTCAAGGTTTGAAAACATTTGCTTTCTGAATGTATTGAATTAATTTTTCTTTGTTTACTTTGTATGCATATACATATAAAAAGATTATGATAGAGTAGCTACACGTGCTTACTTATTGTTCACACATCATCATTACACCACTGGGGAAACTAGTCTCATTCAAAAATAAAGTTTTAGAATGCATCTGCCAACAAAAGAATAATCTGTTGTTTTGTAGTGTGTGTGTCACCTTTGCTTAAAAACCTTGATTGTACCAGGGTTCTAATTTCATTGATTTATTCCAGTACTTTCAACTGCAGGTATGAGTGACCAGTTTTATCAAAACCATTTCCTTTATATTCAGTCAGGGACAGAGAGTAAAAACTATACTTATGTATCAGACAAACTTTCTTTCCCCAATGATTAGGAAAATGGAATATAAAATTGTTATTTTACAATGCTTCTCTCCTGTTAGCCAATTTTAGGACATTCTCTGCTGAATTCTTTTAAACATGTGTGACTATTTTGTGGTGTTTCATTTAAAGTGGGTTCTGAATCACTAGGCTTACTTTAGAAATACTCATCAAAATTTGTCATATAAATAATTATAAGGTGCAGAAAAACGTATATTTAGTGAGTACAGAGTATAATCATTTGAAGGAAAGAACATCTTTTAGTTGACTTTATGAACTCATTACAACTAGGAAATCTCCAGGGTAAGAAGATGTTCAGTGATAAAAATGTAACATTCACTGCATTGCCTAAGGCTTTTCCTAATTTTTGATCAAGTAACTTAAAAGTCACGATTCACTACAAACTAAAATTACTTACTTAAACCAAATTATAAAGTTATGGATTTAGAATTTTCTCATTAGCTATATTTTTATCATATTATTTAAACATTTGAGAGAATTGTGCTTTCCTATATATAATTACTACCTATAAGAATAATGAACATACTTTTCAAAATGTATTTGTAAGAATATTTGGATTATGTAAATTTAGGATTTTAAACTATATTTGCTCAATACAGATACACACACAAATACATATATATTTTTATTTATTTATATAGGAATACATATATATTTTTAAAGTAATAATCATGCTCCAAACTAATTCAACCAGGTCATCAGAAAGATATTTTTTAAAAATCAAACCAGGTCTGACCTCTGGGGAATATTGCTCATACAAGCTATTTCCGGATCTGCCATCACCATTGTTTTACATTATCCTCCAATCAGTTGGGGGTTACTAAGATATAAATTTGACTAATATTCTTATCATCTTAATTCTCCAGATTTTCTGGTGATGCAATAAAAAAACCCTTCTTAAAAAACCCTTCAATAAAAAAACCCTTCAATAAAAAAAGCCCATACAAGTTAGAATGATTACTACCTGTATGTTTATCTTCTGTTTAACATTTTAATCTAATTTCTTCTTCAAAAAGACTATTTATTATTACACAGAAAATCTTGTCACTGAATTTGATTACAAATTAATAAAATGAAATACTATTTTTATTTTTCAAATGCTGTTAGTTGCCCATTTTATTTTTGAGTTTTCTTTTAATATTTTCTTTAGTCCTTAAATTAAATATATAATTTACAAATTGTCTCACCTATAACTGTCGTCAGTATTTTAAAATACACATTATGGAGTTATTTATATTTAAAGAAATATTTAAAATCTTACATGTCTAGAAATTTATCTTTCAAATTTCTGTCATGAATACTGCTTGTTGTTAAACTCCTAACATCAAATTTACTCCTCCTACCCCCTGTAAAAGCTATATACAAGGTCTGACAATTGTGTATGTACCTGTGGTAGTGATGTTGCTAACCTTTTTTGATATCAGAGGGATTATTCATTATGAATTTGTACCAACTGGACAGTTAACCAAGTTTACTATTTGGAAGTGCTGAAAAGGCTGTGTGAAAAAGTTAGATGAAAACGACCTGAACTTTTCACCAACAATTCATGACCCTTGCATCACGAACATGCACCAGCTCACACGGCACTGTCTGTGAGGGAGTTTTTAGCCAGTAAACAAATAAATGTATTTGAACACCCTCCCTACTCACCTGATCTGGCCCCCAGTGACTTCTTTCTTTACCTAAAGATAAAGGAAATATTGAAAAGGAGACATTTTGATGACATTTAGGACATCAAGGGTAATACGACGACAGCTCTGATGGCCATTCCAGAAAGAGTTTCCAAAATTGCGTTGAAGGGTGGACTAGGCACTGGCATCAGTGCATACCTTCCCGAGGGGAATACTTCAAAGGTGACAGTAGTGATATTTAGCAACGAGGTTTGAAGCACTTTTTCTTGGATGAGTTCACAAACTTACTTGTCTGACTTTGCACCTTTTAGTTTTCCTGATACTTAACTACCTCTATACAAATTGCTGATTTTTATCTAGCATTCCTTGTAGTCTAGTCTGCATTAAATATTTTGTATATTAATTATAAATGAAAATCTCATACATAATTGAATAAAGAAAAAAATTTTAAGACTTTGTTGGCAGTTTTTATGACAAAAGAAGTTTCAAAGTTTTAATTTTGATGAAATTCACACTTTTGAAAAATAGAAAGTTAAGATTTTAATTATAGCAGTTTTTAGAACTGAATTTGACATGACAACTTAGTGAAGATTAATTGTGTCCCAATGGACAAACAAAAGGTATAGTAACTCATTACTGTTTTTTATTAATTTGAAAAACCTAAATATTCATGATATCCTTTTTCCATTAAAACATTTTAAAACTGAAAAGTCTTCAGTTGATTATAATAGGAATATTATGTAATATATTTCTTACTGAGAAGATAAATGTTTGTGCAATTTCGGATGATTATGTAATTCTTAAGTAACATATCAATTAAGTATTTATGACTTATTCTGTTTCTCATGAGAATTATCAGTATATTTCTGATTATATCTGAATTTCTATAGACTAAATGATATAAGGTTGTAACAATTTAGAAGGAAATGAATAAAATTGTGAAAGATCATTGGGAATGCTCACAGTGATAGATAACAAAATCTCACAAACAATAATCTTCATGAACATTGTGCTGAGCTCAAAAAATTAATGTTGGTATTTTTGGAATGTAGAGTTGTACTCTAGGACTTTTGGGACCCTGTCCTTTGTAAATATATAAAATTATTTTGTGTTAATTACATTTATATATCAAAATTAGGTATAGTGATGATGCAAATTAGAAGCAGCAATTTTTTTCTTAGAAAATATATTTGCAAATAACCAAATCCTGTAAATAGGATAAAAATATGAATGTAATCACTGTAAAAACAAGCAAATAAAATACTAGATTTTTAAGTTATTTTACTGAGAAATTATAAGTGAAGTGCCATTTTAAGTAATAATTAAGTTAATTCTCACAACTCTATAAAGTTTTATTCTCATACTGATTATTCAGATGAGAAAACTGAGTCATAAAAACTTAAATAACTTAAGCAACAGATATCTCTGAGTTACATCTTTAAAATTATAGAACAATAGCTAGCATCCAGGTGACTGTATGTGGGGGAAAAAATTCCCTTCACTTAATCAGTATTTTAAACTTTATTTTTAAGAACATGGCAAATATAATTTTCTATTAGTTTAGTGAGTCTTTAATAGTGATAGTAAAATTGCCACACAATCTCACTTAATTATATATTGTTTCAATTCTATATTTCCTTTTTGTATTATATCATGTAGCAACTTTATTAAATAGGTGTTAATGTTTTCCTCTTTTCCCAGTTAAGCAAACTGAGGAGCATCAGTTTAAATCACCTGCCAAATGTCACAGACTCAGGAATAAATTGAATGGATACATTTCCTTCCCTAAGTAGGATTATTGTCTGAGACTCAGTGTGTCAGTTAAGCAAATTCTTGTTATCCTAAAATGGTAGTTATAGTAGATATCTTTCATTTGGATTGTGCATGATGAACCCTTTACTTCTGAGAAAGAATATTAGGACTCATTTTTCTGAGATATGCCCCTTCCCTGATTCCAATTTCCCTGAAGGTAATTGGGAAATTCAAGTTATTATCCTCTCTTTTTGTTTAGTTAGAGAGATTGGTCTAGTGGTTGACATTGGTTTCTAAATTAGTTAATCAATGTAGTAGTTTCTCCTAGGCAGAGCTGATGACTCCAATAGGCATGTTTCCCAAGTGGACATAATTAGATTTTTTTTCCACATTTTTCCTCAAAATTGGAACTGAAAAAAAAAAAGACACATTTTTAAATGTGAAAATTGAGAAATGTTGACTATCAAATCACCTTCCATGTACAGGAGGATGGTCAGCAAGAGGAGATATTGGAACACACATGCAGAGTGAAGGAAAACGAGAAAAGGTGAGGCAGTGCTGACATTATATTCATATTTAAAACATTTCATATTTCTGAGGCTTGGATACATTATAGATGTTCCCATGGGTATCTGAGATGTCCAAAAGTTTTCCCTTTTGATTCAGTTACTACTTAAGCATCTTTTCATGTAAATAATGGATTGTAACAAATGCAATAATCATTTTCTGAGAGTGTCTGAATCCCAGGAGTGTCACAGGTTGGCCATAGGTTTTAGCCAACTGTCATCTCCATCAGTTGACAAAACCACCTGAAATATCAAAGAGTTAATACTATTGTTTAATGTGGATCGTTGATGTTTTCTTAACATCCTATATGGTGTGCTTTAGAAAATCAGCTATTTTAAGTAATCTGCAACTGTCGATATATGTGCTGCTTGCTATAAAAAGTCTACTTTAAGACATATCCCTAGGATTCCAAACTCTTACACTACTGACAGCTTTGAGTCCCTCATACATAGAATTTCTAAATCTCCTTTTGACAAATAATATTAACCAGAAATGGGAATCTAAAAAAGCAAGTGGTGATGATTACCTGAGCTCATTCAGGTGTGAATGTTCACTGGATGAAATATTTGTCTCTTATCTGTTTGTGGCAGAAAAGAAGTTGAAGATTTACTCACATTGGAAACAGAGTTAGCACATAACTCACAAAATAACTTTCAAGTGTAACAATAAAAAAAACAACAACTGGTAGTTTATTTCTTGCAGTGCTAAAGGGAGATAAATTAATCTGAGCTTAAAATAAAATAGATTTGAAAATACCTGCTTTCTATTTCATTGAAATATAACTGACATAAAACATAATATTGATTTCAGGTACACAAATAATAATTTAATATTCGTATATATTGTGAAATGATCACCACAATAAGTTTAGTTAACCTCCATTACCATACATAGTTACAGATTATGTACAACTTTCAAATATATACTATGATTTTACAAACTAAAGTCACCACACTGTATATTACATCCTCTTGATTTATTCATTTTATAACTGGAAGTGTGTAAATTTGTACAATTTGACCATCTTCACTCAACTGTGGTAACCACCAATCAATAATCTCTATCTATGAGCTCTCTCTCTCTCTCTCTCTCTCTCTCTCTCCAGGTTCCATGTATAAGTGAGATCACACAGTATTTGTCAGAAAAAAACTGCTTTGTGAAAGGGGAATATGCAGAGGATATGGTGAGTGCAGAGTGTGTCTTGCAGACAAAAAATGGGGCAGTAGTGTTTCTAACAAATGAAGAGAAACTTAAGCAAGACCACATGAACAAGAAGGGCAACCACTTGAAGTTAGATATGATCCTGTGGAAACCTTGCAGGCAAAGGAAGTTCTTTTGTTATCTCGTCAGAGAAATCAGTCTATATTTTGCAAAGCCTACAGTTTGTTTAAGAGTTACCTCATCCCAGAAATAATTTGAGATAAAATGTTTACAGCTAATAGTGCTGCTGAGGAACTGGACCCTGAATATTCCTGTTAGAATTTCTCAGCTCAATAATAAACCCTTATATTACCTAAAATAAATCAGTAACATGTGTTTCTCTTTCTTATGTTCCTAATTGAAAATGGCAATACATAAATGCAAAGTTATTGTTTAAACTAGCAATGAGGCAAACATCTAAACAATGAGATTTAGGAGTAACAAAAAATGCTCACTTTCAAAATATATCTCCCAGTTGGCTTGGCATTAAATACCAAATTTTTTAAAAATGTTAGAAATAACCCCCCCTTGGTTTGTGTTAATTTAGTGTTCAGATTTTCTCTGTGTATAAAATGTATAACCTGGCAATTTTTGCATATTAAGCTTCTTTCACCACATATTAATATTACATATTCTTGCCCAACAATAAGTTTCTGAGAGATCGAGACATGTGCAAATCTAAGGAAAGAACAAATGTGGGAAGTGGAGGAGGATGTGCAGTACTGAAGTAGAAAACAAATAAAACTATTTCTTTAGGAAAACATTTTCCTCTCTAGGCTTCTCTGCCACTATTATTTTATTTATCCTCCTTTCTTTTTACACGTACTATTTTGTCAATTTCTTGGCTTCCAGTATTACTTCCAATAAGAAGGGCTTTCAAAACTTCATCTTCATTCTCGACTACTCTGTGATCTGTAGCCCTTCATCCACAATTGCTTCCTAGATAATTATACCGTTAACACATATTTCTTTTTCATTTCTTTAAATATGTCATTTTCCTTTCAAACCTACACATTTTCATGGGTCATAATACCTGAACTATTCATACTTCTGTCTTCCTTGCTATACCAATATTACCAAATGTTGCTATGAATACTGCTTCCTTTCTCTATGAACCTTTGCTACTTAAAAAAAAAAATGTATTGGGGAACAGCCATGGTCATTGGTTACACATTGCTTCCATGCTACAATGGCATAGTTGACTCTTTTAGGGAGGGCAGAGCTCACAATAGCTCATGTGGGGATCAAACCAGCAACCTTGGTGCTATTAGCACAACAGTCTAACCAACTGGACCAACCGGTCACCCCCAGTTGTAAAATTCTAAGTGGCTAATACCACACCATAAACTAAATGCAAAGAAGAAGAAAAAAGTTGACTCAAAGAAAAAGTCAGGTGAATGATTTAACTTTCCTTCGTTATTATTTTTTCATAGTGTGATAATCCTTGCCTACCTAACTTGTTGTTGGCAAGTAACGAAATATAAATCAATAGGCAATACCACTCCACATTCATCAAGCTGACAACATTTTTAAGATAACAATAGTAGGGTAACAGGGACAACAGCTGTGATCAGGAAGCAGTATGGGCTCTGACATACTGTTGGTAAATGTGTATAATCATTTTTGGAAACAGTTTACAATATCAAGCAAGTTTACAACACACTAAACTCACCACAGTAAAAGTCTCAAGTCACAATTGGTTGTATTAGTCAGGGTTCTCCAGGGAAACAGAGCCATCAGATGGAGTGAAAGAGAGAGAGAGATTTTCTAGGGAATTGGCTCATGTGATTGTTAGGGCTGGCAAGTCTGAAATCCACAGGGTGAGCCAGCAGGCTGGAAATTCAGTAAGAGTTGATGTTGCAATCTTGTCTTCAATATCTGCAGGATAGGCTAACATAATGCAATCGAAGGCAGGTTTTCTGTGTTGCAGCCTTGAGACAGAATAGCTTCTTCAAGAAATCTCAGTCTTTGTTCTTACCATCTTCAACTGATTGGATAAGGCCCACTCACATGGAAAGTAATCTGGTTTACTTAAAGTCAACTGTACACAAATACCTTCACAGCACCATCTAGACTAGTGTTTGACCTAACATCTGGGTACCATGGCCTAACTAAATTGACAAACAAAATTAATTATCACAACCTATAGTTTTAAAAAGTTATATATTTCATTTAAAAATTTATTTACTGAATTACTATCGTTTTAGGTTTTTATAGTTACCAAAAAATGAGACATCATATCTAATAAGCCTAATAAAATGTTCCTATTAATGCAAGTTAAATTATAATTTCAAATATTAAATAAAATACCTATAAGGCTTAAAAGATTAAGAAATTAAGGTAGTTTCCACTATAACATAATTTGTAAACTGCATGTGTTTTATGCCTATGGGAATTTGTTTGGAGGTAGTTTACCAGGTATTTATTCTAAAGATAAATATCTACTGCTAGCAATTCCCTAAATGGTGTACAGTTATTTTAACTACAGTCTACCTTCATCATTATCAATTGGATTCTCGTTACATGGCCTGAAAAACAGCAAAAACAGTCCTATAGATGTAGATGATACTCTTGATGAGAACTGACATATGCTGATTCAGTGTGATAATATTAATGTTTTGGCCAAATTCACAAAGACTAATTCTTTGGACCTACCAAACAATTTAAACTAAATGTCAATTATTTTTTCCCCCTAAATTTATCTTGCTTGTCTCATCCGTGAAATAGAGGGATATTTCAAATACAAGGTCAAAACAGCCCCAGCACTAATATTGATCTAAAATGTGTTGATATTTAATTAACAAAATGAATCTGAGGGGAATATAGCAGAGAGCCACTATTGAGAACAGAAAGAAATATGCGCATATGGACAGACTTATTGTAGGTTAATTTTAATGAAAATGACTGATAAATATCCATTCTCTTGGGCTATGGACAAATTCTGTCTTTGCCTCAACACAAGTTCACTAGCTAAAATTTTACTTTCACAGTTTACAAAACGAAACTAATATTATTGTGGTATCGTTAATGATTGCCCTTCCATTTTGTTTTCATACACAAGTAGCCAGCACACAACTGAAAATTTAAAAAATAATAATATATATATTCTAAATAATTTATATCCTTTAGTAACACCCTCCCATGTGAGAATAAGCCCTGATATAAAATAATTTGATTGTATATTGGAGGAGATAGTTTTACAATTGTCATGACTCACTGTTTTCTAGTAAATGCAGAAATAGCTCTGAGGTTAATCTTCCATATCAAAATAAAATGAGCAGCCACCTGCTCTAACGGCTTCTCACTGCTCAAATGGGCTGACGAGCCAAAAGAGCAGCTGGAGAAGAAAATGCCTCATGATGCCAGTGGTTTGTTTACCTAATTCTACTTCCACTCATTTTACTTTATTTTTCAAATGGTATTTATGTTTTTTTCTGTTTATAAAAGTAATTTTCATTGAGAACATGACAACTGTATTTCCTTTTAAGTCATTCTCAAGTGAAATGAGATTTATCTAGATTCTATATTTGTCAATAGCTTCAACGAGTCTCTACATGATATTTGAACTTCCTTTGGAAACATTGCATAGCTTAGGAAAGATGCAATACCTGGGGCTAGCTTTCTTGATTCTTTATCTGGACTTCATCATTTATTAGCAGCACTTTGAAATAATGGAATCCATAAAAAATTATAACTCATGGTATAAACTGTTACCATGAACCACTCTGTCCTCATTTAATGGGTTAGGTTCCTTACCAAATTCTATCAAATTTAGCTCTTGGAGTTTTGTTGGCTTTTGTCTTTTTCAGCATTTTTGGTAGAAATTTTAGTCAGTCATAGCCAGGTACTTTTCAGAAAAAAGATATAGTGAATTTTCCTTTATATCAAAATATTATAGAAAATCAAAATGTAAAACACAAAAGCAAAACCATAGAATGTTCTGCTTAGGTGTGTATGTGGGTGGTTGGGGAGGGAAGAGTGGACATGGACAGAGACACTGGTGTTAGAAATCTGATTCCCTTATTATTCAACACTTGTGTTTCTTTAATATTTCTTTATGATAGCAGCAAGTGAAGGTTTTCTAAGGAACACTGCTCTGGGAAAAACAATATGAAATAGTAAACTTTGATCTTATATAAATTAGTGCAAAAATTAACCAATGCTTATAAAAAGATAAAACTAAGCATGCTAAGCCTATATTCTAATCACCCAAACCATAGGTTCTGACTATGTCTCTTCCAGCACCAAAGTATAGGACCAGAATACTGAAGAAAATCCTTTGTAATCAAAGTACTGCATCTCTGAATGTGGAGATTATAGGAAATGCAATCAAAATATGCATATCCTACTCCCTACAAGCCTGAAAAAGTAGTACAATGTAGAAGTAAAACATCTCCAGCTTTGGTGGACATTTTGTTTTTTAATGTCAGCACAGCCATTTACTAGCTCTCTGTATTTGACACAGAGTTAAACTGATCCTTTGTAGTCTGAAAAATCAAGGTCTGAATATTTTGTGAAGGTTAGACATAATATAGATGTACACCATCTGACATATTATTTAGTCCAAGGTAGGCAAATAAATAATTTGAGTTATTACCCTTTCTTGGTGTACAGCCATATTGTGGGACAAAAACTTAAATTTTTGTCTGATGTTCAGTTTCCAGATATATTTTTTAAAATGCTTGATGGATATGATCCCCCTGGTAACATTATTGGTAAATTTTCATTAATTTAGTTATTAAAATTTTACTTTCATGAGAGAATAAACACTATACCTAAAAAGCAAGTTTATTTCTAATTAAGCGGTCATAATATTTATCATGATTATGGCTACAAATGACTGTAGTAATGTAAGTGCAAAAAAGAAACAGAAGAGCGTTTTATGAAAGAATATGGATAGAGGAGTATTTGAATAAACTAAATTTTTATACCCATACATGTGAATGTAGTTTGCATTATATAATTCTCAATTTTCTAAATATGTGCTAAAAAAGAAGTTATTGAAAAGTAAGAGGTTATGAGTATTAAAATTCACTTATTAGGAAAATTTTTGAATATGTATATCTTATTATATGGCAATATAATGCTAACAATAAATTATATTTATAAAATATATATTATACAATAAAATGGTAAAATTAAATTTTTATTATAATTATTAGCATTTTAAAATCTTCTGTGGTATGGGAATCATATTCATTAGAACTGTATTTTAATTTTTTCCTTTATTATATAAATCAAGATATTGATCAAATGTCCTTCCTACATTGATATTTCATTGAAACAAAAATAATTCTTATGACTATACTATCTTCAAATAAAATGTTTTCTGCTTTGAATAGTCATCTATGACTGAAAGCATGCGGCATTGGCATAGGGCAGATAGAACTTCAGGCTACATGTACAGACCTGATTGTCTCCGGTGGAGCTCCGCTTAGTTAGCGCTCCGAGCTCTTTGAGCCTGTTTGTCATTATCCTTCCGGTGGAAAATCGGGGTGGGAGAGACTCGATATGTCACAGTGAGACTTTGGGCTGAAACTTTTGGGATTGTGGACGACCTCATCTACAAGGTAAGTGCCTTCGGGAGGTGATAACCTGTCTCAGGAACGGCGCACGGGCAGCCCGAAATGCAACCTCTGGGTGAGTCAGGATTGTTTCCCAAGGGAGAGTAATGGGAATTCCTCAATCTAAAGAAAGCAAGATGGCAGACGCTGGGGGACTCACACAAGCCTTGAGATAAGTGCATAGCATAAACTGCTGGGGGATTTGGAGAAAGAAGACGAGGAATGTGAACTGTTTTGATAAATGGCACATCAAAATGTAAGTAGGAACAAATCAGACCATTAAAAGCCATGAGGGTATCTGCCACTATAAAGATACATTTTCGTGAAAAAATGCTAGATCTGTTGTCAGTGGGCATCTCAGAAGCCAAAGCTATAAAATTGGTGGACACTGGTGGCGCACTTAAAAGCTGTTTGAGCAAATGCCTCCTAACTCTAAGACTTTCAATCTAGAAAAAGATAGTCACAGAAAAGGTTAGATTAACGCTAGATCACCTACTAACCTCAGGAAAATTTCTGTGCAATGAAATACACCATAAAACACCACAAAATCCACACCAAGTGAAACACCTTTTTTAGGTATTAATTTGGCTCTGAGAGACCCAAGGCTTAACTAAAGAAATGAAATCCACAAGTGTCAAAAAATTGAGCCTTTCACCTAACCAGTACACATTATTCTATGTCTAAAAACTGTGGATATGAACTAAAATGGCAAAATTTTACTAAGGCAACCTAGCTGCAGTGACCATTATGAGGAACATTCCAATTAAACAAGATTGTTCATTTAAGAAGTGCATTCGAAAGCAAGGACTTCCAAATCGAGCAAACCAAATAGAATATCTACTTTAATTGGCATGCAAAAGCCCCAAAGAGGGGCTGAATTAGAACCCCTGGGCTTTCCCCTTTGCATCCTCCTAGGATACCGTCATTAAAACACTGGCCTAGAAATCAGTGTCTCATGCAATCATCCAAGACGTTGGAACTGTTAAATGGTTAAAAAACAAGTAAGTTATATACATGCAAGAAAGGTACAAGTTTATAAACCAACCTTTCAAAAATAATTTTGCTTTTTGATATGTCTACTTAAAAATAGTTTCCAAAATCTTTTTGGTAACTGAAAACCTTAAAGTTACACTAAGAAAAGTTAAACGATGGCGTTCATTGACTGGCAATTTCCATATAAGATAAAATACTAAACAATTAAGTACTGAACATAGGTGTATCCACTTTTGGCTTCCTTTTATAAAGCAACTAGAGATATTTGGGTCTATTAGTAAACATGTTCTGTGCCACATTTATTGTGAAAAATTACTTTGAGAAATTATGGAATACATTTATAACTTTTCCAGTCCATAGAATGCTAGTGTAATGGGCAGTCCACAATTTCTTACTTCTTCGTTTTCACCAGGAATAAAATATTATAAGGGTTAATATTTTAATCAATATACATGATTACGATTACTTAGAAATAATAAGTGTGAAAGGAATAGTTGGATCTGAAAGTCAATTATTGGTTGTTCCAGAATGAGAAAGAAAAAAAAAAGGGCAACACCTGAACAGATATAAAAAGTTATAGAAGGTTTGTGGAAAATGAATCTTGGGTAAGGAATTTTACATGTGGTCAAGCTGTGGTCAGATTCCTCAGGAATAGTGCACCATTGCTTGTGAGGCAGTGTACTCCCAATTCATGGACTGTTTCCCATGAATACGGGAAATCTAATTCATTACTAAATTGTTTTAGTCTTGTAATTTGACATACCATAATTGTGTTGTTTCAATAATTTAAGCTTAGTAAAAGTTATTTCAAGTGTTTAGAGCCAGTCTTAACACATTATGGGAAACCCAACAAAAATCTAAATCAGTGGTTCTCAACCTGTGGGTCGCGACCCCTTTGGGGGTCGAACGACCCTTTCACGGGGTCACCTAAGACCATCGGAAAACAAAAAGATATTTACATTATGATTCATAACAGTAGCAAAATTACAGTTATAGAGTAGCAACGAAAATAATTTTATGGTTGGGGGTCACCACAACATGAGGAACTGTATTAAGGGGTTGTGGCATTAGGAAGGTTGAGAATTGCTGATCTAAATGATTAGATTTAAGCAACACCCATAGAAACCATTTCAATAATATTTTGAATCAGTCTGCATTGTTTTTAATAATAATCCTTGTGTAGCACAATAAGCATATATATATATATATATGTATACTGATATACACTTCTAAGATATTTATGTGAACATTAGTTACATTCTAGGCACAATTTTTGAAATTTATGTTATGGGGAGGATACTTGCCATCTAGAAGTCAATAACTAAAGGACAAAATCTGTAATAAATTCTATGGTGTAAAACTATGTTAGAAGTAATGAGGAAACTGTTACAGAAAAAGGAGATAGTAATTAATTTTGTGTCAAGGAATATCATAGTTTCTCAAAATTTGTGTTTCCACAAAAAAAATCACATTCTATCAGAGTTAGAGGTGGTGATAAGCATGGAGGGCATTTCAGGGACAGGGAATCTGCATGGTTAAAGGTAAGGTGGTAATGAAAGGTTATGTGTTTTAGAAATGGTTTATAATTCACTGTGCCTGGAGTATGGGCTTAATCAAGGTTCAAAGGAGGGGCAGTAGTAGAAAATTAATCTAAGAAGGTAGATTGGAGCATATTAGGAAGAGTTTCAAATACCAAGCTAAGAACTTCAAATGTTATTTTTCACTCCATGGGGAGCTCTCAGTTATAGTGGTTCCGTGACTGTGTTTGACAAAAGATATTTAAATGATGTACAAAGGACACATTTAAAGTCAAATAAAGGAAGCTGTCAATGAGGACATGTAGAACGTTATTGCGTTATTTCATTAAAAAAAAGAAGAAATGGCTTTTAAAATAAAAGCTATGAGATTGCCATAGGAGTAGATGGGATGCAGTGAAAGACATTTCATAAACTGTATCAGTGGGGCTTGTTGAAAAAAATATACTCATGGTGTCTATATAATTATTTTAAAGATTTTACTATTTTTTATTATTTGTTTTTTCAGTTACAGTTGACATTCAGTATTATTTTTTATTAGTTTCAGGTGTACAGCATCATGATTAGAGATTTATATAATTTATGCAATGATTCCCCTGATTAGTGTAGTACCCACCTGGCACTATACATAATAGTTGCAACATTATTGACTATATTCCTTATTCTGTACTTTACATCCCTGTGACTATTTTGTAACTACCTATGTGTATTTCTTAATTCCTTGACCTTTTTTCACCAGCTCTCCAACGTCCCCATATAATTTTTTTTCTCTCATGTTTACACATTTTCACAAAGGTCAGCGGTATTTAAATCGTACACTTTGGTACACTAGGGATTCCGTAGAATTTCAGACATAATCCAAAGGTTGAGAAGGAAATCTAAGCAGAAGGGAAGGTGGAATTCTCCCCATATTCCACCTGTTCCCCCTAGCGCCAATACATACACACACACACACACACACACACACACACACACATACACATGAAATGCATACATATATTTACATACTTATATATTTACAAAGCGTGCTTCAAGTATGAGTTTTATTAAATATTCTTAATGCAGCTCACTGGGGCAGCCTTTTCATCAGTGCTGCTTACTGAGTTGTAATTCCTCTCATAAAGGGTTATCATTCTATTATTCATTTTAAATTTTTCATGTATTTCATTTTTCCACAGGTGCATATAACCATTCTATTTGTCACTCTGTTGCAAATTGCTATTGTAGTTAGTGAGAGGAATAGAATACTCTCAATGCTAGAAATACAAAGTTAAGTCTCAGAGTGTTGTTTTTTCTAAATAAAGTTTATTGGGGTGACAATTGTTAGTAAAGTTACATAGGTTTTAGGTGTACAACTCTGTAATTCATCTGATTCTTACAGAATGGGATAAAATAAAAAAGCTAGAGTGCACAAGGGTATTTTAGGCTGAAAATAGTAGCTATACAATTGTTAATTGTATATATCACTGTGAATAGTTATATAATAGTTATCTTAAATATAGCGGAATCATATAGTTTATATTGTATTTTATCTTTGTGTATTATAAATGAAAATAGCAACATTAATAGAAATTTTGGAGATAAAACTTAAAAGGAAAGAAATGACACACCAATCCAAAGATTCATAGCTGCTGTTTAACTCTATTGTTCTTTTCATAGGTGTGATTATACAAAATGAACCAAGTTATACTGAGCTTTTTAACATAACATTATAAAATACACTGAAAACTTCAAAGTCTATTTCCAGATTCCCTTTCCAGTATTTTTCTTCAGAGTTTGTATTTGCGTACTAACAATTTGGGTTTGGGAGCATTTTTTAATGTTTTGTGTCATAATTCTGGTATGTCCCTGTTATTGTCTTAAATTACCATACAGGTCTGTTGAAATCCTACTCTTCATCCAAGTCCTGGCTCACATTCTACATTCTAATCATAGCCTCCTGAAATACCAACCAATAGGAAGCCATCTTTCCCTATTCTAAATAACAGGATTATTATGCTTTCCAAAATGTATTGACTAATTTATGAGATACTTAGGCACAGCATCTTGGTCTGATGCTGGAAAAATGTTTTCACACTGGATAATCTCAATATACCTCTTCTTTTGGCATTCTCTTAATGTAATGAAATCCACAGAGTGTGAGATACAAACTATAAATCTTCTATATAAAAAATTATGTACACATTCACACAGAGAAACACATTTGTATACCACATCATGATTTAGATGTAATATTTAAGAACAAATGATTGCTGGTTATGATCTACTTGATAAAACTAAAAGTCTCATCTAAAATATTTTCATTGAAAAGAGCAAATAAGATTTTAGAATAATTTGTTTCCTTAGTTTTGTTTTGTTATAATAACCCACTACTATTAGTGGCATGGCAAACTGAAGCATCATTGTTAACATTATTAGTCCTGCCCAGATAATTTGTTAGGGTGAATAATCCTACTATTAGAGTTACAATAACATTTGAGGATTGTTTTTCATCTTTATTATCATTGCTCTTGTTTTCTTTCTTTTTTTAAATTAAAATGTATTGGGGTGACAATGATGAGTAAAGTTACGTAGGTTTCAATTGTACAATTTTGTAATACATCATCTATATATATATATAACATTGTGTGTTTACCACTCAGAGTCGGTTCTCCTTCCAACACCATGTATTTGACCCCATTTACCCTCATCTACCACCCTCTCCCCCATTACCCTCTGGAAACCACTAACTATTGTCTGTGTTTATGAGTTCTTGTTTCTTTCTTTGTTTGTCTTGTTCCTTTGTTGCTTTCAGTTTTAAAGCTGTTATTTTCTATGCTTCTGAGGATGAGGCTTCATAAACTGGGGCTTTTGTGGAATTTAACATTATTTTATTTACTCTACATGAATTTTGTCAACCCATTATTTTCAGAGACTATTTCACCCTCCAAAATCATCTTCTTACTTTGAAATGGTACATAAATAAGCCTTCAATAAATTTATGATAATGTAGTGTTATTTTTCAAAATCTATCTTCATTGTTGTAAATTTTTCTAAATATATAGTCTTTTCCTGCCTTGTAATACATAGAGGATATCTTTTATGATTGCCTCGTTGTTCTGAATTATCTGTGTGGAGAGTTGTTATAAGCAGAAGGTAAGAAATAATGCGTGTATGTGTTGGAATAAATGTACCACTTAATGTAGTTTACCTTCAGGGAATTTTGATAGCAAAACATGTTAAAATGATTACATAAAACATTCTTAAAATGCCTTCTCACTTGTTCAGTTGTTTTATTTGTTTTGTTTTTGATAATAGTTTAAGACCTTTATAGTAAAAACAAAGGAAAGGTGAATAAACAAAGATAAAAACTCTTTTAGCAATATAGAACATTGCTCTGCTACATAAGAACTGAGTGAGTGGATATTGCCAGTTTATAACTTTCTTCACATTAAAAGTAATAACTCTGGATTGAGGCTAAAAATGATAATATAAAAACTTGCCAAGAAAAATAGATGTTGTCAGGATTTTATAGCTAAAGGTGCAACATAACTCTTGGAAGATCCATTGTGATCCAAAGCAGTTACTGCAAGATAGCAATATTAGTTCATGTCTTAAAATAAAGTTAGACTGGAGCAAAACACTTTGAGATGACTTTGGAACAGGCAAGTTTCCTAATATGAATTGAAGTCAATCTTTGGCAGTAATTAGCATAATAAATACATTTTGTAATTATTGGCTATTATATCATCCAATTTACATAAGAATCACTAATGAAAGTTGAAGGTCACAGGACAAAAACAGTAACTAAAAGCACCTTCGCCATGCATTATTTATACCTACCAGTAGTAAATGATCAATGATTACTCGGTAAATGATAAAGTTAGCTTTGGCGAATCTTACAAACAGCTGTATCCTTTAGTTCTTTTTGAATATTGTATAGTTATCTTAAAATTAATATCCCCAAAAGATAACTCTTTATTCTTAAACCACAACTTCTACGCCATTTCAGTATATGACATGATCATTTTCTCATCCACAAACTGAAGCCAAAAAACCAAACTAACCAACAAACAAAAAAGTCAATCTTCAGTACTTTCTTTTTCCTATGGCTCAATCAGTTCTATCAGTTTTATCTAAAAATATGCTTCAAAGCCTTCATCTCGCTATGTATCCACTACCACCACCATTGAAAAGCTCCATAGTTTTTGTTTGTTTGTTTGTTTGTTTTTCCTGGAACACCTTAATAATCTCTAAAATGCATCTTTTACTTGGAGTCTTGTCCTCTCGGCTGTTCAGTTTGCAAACAATATAGCTTAAAACTGACTCCCCTGCTTAAAAACATGTGTGTCTTTCCATGTCCTTCAGACACTTGTGTGATTGACTGCTTCTTGTTAGTCAGTCTTACTGCAGGAGTCTCTCTTGAGAAACCTCTGACTATACACTTTAAGACAGACCACAGATACTTTCTATCAATTTCACAATTTGTTTTATGTACCCCCATATCTGATTGTTATACCTTCTACATAAAATGTTTATTGTCTAATACCCCACTACATTAAGTTCCATATAGCAAAGATGTTTTCCCAACTTTGGAGAATGCATAAACACAGAAAAGATTTAGAAAATGAGTATTTAATGAAAATTGAGTTTAAAATGGTAAAATAGAGGATACACAGTAATTATTTTAAAAAAATCTCTCTAATAGAGATATTTCTCTTTGAAAGCTGGTGTAATAGCTGGTGAATCAATATGTTTGATTATTGATAGCTTTCAAGTTTCAGTCCTCCTCCTTCCCCTCTTATCCCAAATCAGAGCAAGTTGATAAGAAAACCTGCTCCCTCCTTCATTTGATGTTCTGGGAAGACATACCTGGAATGTGCAAGATATGACAAACCCCTGCCTTCTTGGGAACCCTCACCCCACTCTCAACCAAATAAAGACTATAGCCACTTTACCTCGTCACTCTCTCAAGTCAGCTAATTCTGGACTACCTGAGGCACTGTCCAGCTCTTCTCAGAAAGTCCTGTTAGGTGAGTAATACATTTTCATACCTTCTGGTGTGCATCTGGGTTATGAGTGTTGATGTCTGCACTGTTTATTGGAGGGAGTCTATACCATCTCCCTATGGTGACCACAAGAGCTGGTCTTTCTCTTAATGAGAATCCTAACATCAAAACCAGATTGTATCACTATAAGATATCTTTCTCTAATTGTTCAGGAAAATGTGAGTATTTTAAAATTATTTCTACCTTAATATATTCATAACTTCAGACATTGTTGTTAATTGCTTGTTGGAAATTTTTGAGACAATTTTTTCACTTAAATTGTGAGTTCTTAGATTAATAAAAAATTTGAGTGAGTTGATATTGTATTTGTAATGTTAATGTAAAGTTATCAAGATATGTATGGCAGTTATGTAATTAAAACCATGGTTTTCTAATTATATTGTATTTACTTGGTTGCTAGAATTAACAATTTGTGATGAAATGAATTAGTACTCATTGTCAATCTGTGTAATCTAAGCATTTGCTAAGAAATTACCAGATAAGTATTTCCTACAAAGTAGTGTGATTAAGAAGATGTCATGTGAAAATAATATTTAGGAATTTATCATGAAAAGAATAAAAGTTTTTCAAGATACGATGTGAAACTTCTATGTAATCACTTTGCTACAATTGCACCTAGTGATTGTGAACATCTATAACAATAATTTTAACTTCATAATACAACCATAAAATCAGGAATTAGTCACTCATCTGTATCTATGGTAACTAAAGGAATTCTGGGTATATTTCCAAGGACAAACACACAGACTGGACTTTCAAAAGACTGAGTTTAGTCGAAATTGTGTTGATCAAAGTTGATTAATAAAGTTGATAAAACAGTAGCATGTACTCTAGTCCATATGTTGATTTATCAAAAATATCGTTGCTAAGTCTTAGTTTCCATTCTCTTGGAAGGAATGAGCTTCTTTCTTAGAAGTGTACCTAAAGCACCTATTTGCATTATTGGGAAAGT
This sequence comes from Hipposideros armiger, assembly GCF_001890085.2. Classification (NCBI taxonomy): domain Eukaryota; kingdom Metazoa; phylum Chordata; class Mammalia; order Chiroptera; family Hipposideridae; genus Hipposideros; species Hipposideros armiger. The sequence continues at coordinate 1,288,988 of NW_017731800.1, read as the reverse complement.
TGTGTAAGGGATGACTCTTTATTGTAGAATGTGCTTAACTTCTGTTAAATTACTGAATAATTTAGCAAGGATTAAGGCCAGCATTGTTTGATCTGTGTCCTGTAAACACAGTCTTGACTCCATATATTATATTTTATATATTAGGTATTGTAATTATGCACTAAACTTTTTTATTCTGATTCAGTGGTGTCCCATTAAAAGACATTATTCATTTTTAATTCATCAGCCATTCATTTAAACAGACATTTATTGAGAGCCAACTATGAGAGCTATTCTATATAACCAAATCGGGGATATTGTCTATGCAATTTTATTGTTCTCATGCTTAAATATTTCTATGCTGCTAACTTTTCATAGGTAAATGTTTCTTTTCAGTGATTATCTGAGTAAAATTTGTGCAGATACTTTCTAAATGTCCTACTTGCTTTTACTCTACATTAGATTACTGGTTCCAAAACTGTGGTCTGGATATATTTGCTGGGCTGTTGACTTAAAAATCAATATGAGATTCTGTTTAAAATTAGATTACAAGCTCCATCACACAGAAATTCAGTAGATGTGGAGTGAATCCCAGGAGTCAACATTTTCCTGCCAGTTTTGCTAATGATATCTTTAGAATGCAATATTTGACAATCAGAAAGTTGTCTTTCATTATACAGTGTCAAGAATAAATATATATATATATGTATATATATATTTCTCCATAATTTCAGAAAAGTCTCCATGCTAGTCTGCTAGATAAATAGTGGGATTCTTTTGTTTTACTAATCTAGAATCCACATCTTTTAATTAATAACTCAGTGGAGTTTTCTAATTTACTTTTTAAATGGATTATTTTAATGGGACATCATTTATAAAGATTTATTTTTTAAGAAAAATGAACATAATAACTATGAAGTATATTTACTACATACTGACAAAATTCATGTATTGACTTATTTATCAAGACAGTAGATTGTGGAACTATACAGGTGAACTGAAATTGTAATTTCTTTACTCCATAAAAAAAAGTTGACTAATACTGGTTACAGTAGAATTTATTTACATTCTTTTGATTCTTTTAATCCAGAAGAGATGCTTTAATAGGAACATTAAGACTTGAAAAACCTATCACCAGAGACTAGCTCTAAAATTATTGGTAGATTAGAATTCTGACAAAAACAAATTATATTCTAGAGTACTTGGCTTCATTTTTCTTATGAAAACAGAAATATGTCTGCCTGCATTTCTATCTATCTATCTATCTATCTATCTATCTATCTATCTATCTATCTATTGATTTATATCTCTCTCATCATGTATCTATATCTATCTAAGAAAAATCTATTTCTCCATTGCATGCTATTAAATGATACTAGATTAATTCTCAGTTGGTATCCACTAAAGCAAAGAGACAGTAAGCCAGACAGGTTGGAAAATATCTGCACATACATCACTCAGCTAGCCATTGAAATGAAAAATCTTCCTCATAGCAGATGAACAGCCTGGAGGTTGTTCAGTTTGTCATAATGGATAAAGGCTTTTCTCGCATACTATATTAATTTTTGCCAAACAAAAGCAAAAAACAGATTAATTATTTCATACAAGCCCAGAGTGTCATGTATGTTTTAAAAATTTAAATAATTATATATTTACAGATTGTTTTTGTCCTTTCCTCAATAATATTTTATATGGTGTATTTACTAAGAGCATACTATTGACCAACGCTTCTTGTAAACATGATGAAAAAGGAATAGCCCATAGGAAACGATATCAAGCATCATATGGCAAACAGAGTGACGTATTAATTCCTTGTGAGACATCAAGTGCAAATACTGCTAAAAAAAATACCCAGTTATGGGGCTGCATAGTCCATCCCCTATCCTTATTCTATTCCATAAAGGGAATTGTTCTCCAGGGGCATCTACTGAAAGCATGTACAAAAGAAATGAGGTTAGTTTTATTAATTTACTTTCTTCACAACTGAATAGCCATAGCTTTATTCTTTCATTCCCCTTGGCACTACTTTGTTCTTTCTTTAATAACAGTAAATGTGAAAAATCAGGATTTGTTTTATTCAGCTTCATTTCACTGGGAGCGCTGTAGGGAGATGAGATTTGAAACTGTTCACAATAATGTATAGTATATCTGGATTCACTTTACTGATGATGCGGTATCACTGAAAATGACTCACTTCGGGATGTGCACTTTATTAGAGCATTAAGTCTTGAACTCCTGACTCCCTTTGAGTGGCACCAGCAATTGCTTAGAAAGAATTGCTGAGATCTGTAAGTGGTGTTCCTTTTTTCAATGTTCTGTTGTCAGGGCAAACAGAGCTTGTTGGCAAACATAGTTACAGCTAAGAAAAGTAGAACATTTGGGATAAGCTTTCTATCATACATAAATGTATGTTTCCCTACAGAAAAGCTAATTCAAATGATAACAGTAATCCCTAGATGGAACTTTTCAATTTGGAGCACTGTTTCTTTCATATAGGTACTGAGAATAATATGATTAATAAATTGGTAAAGGTATTTTTTCATAATGTCACTTATACTATAATATGAGAGACTAACAATAAAGAAGATGTGATGCATATATATGTGTATGTACATTCTCTGCTATTGCGAAGAGAAGAAGAAAGCAATAGCATAAGTGTTGAAATGTGCTTTACAGTGATTCTTTAGTGGGATATTTTCTTCTGAAACAAAATTTAAGTTCAGACTTGATATTAGACAAGTCAGCCTTTCAGAATAAAGGGAAAATCTTTTTTATATACTGGAGATGCCAAAAAAAAAGTATGCACATGACTTGTATTAATATTTTGTTATCAGTATATATTGAGGATTACAATTTCATGCAGTTTTTTTTTCCCTTTCTTAAAATGTGTATAAGGGCCGGCCAAGTGGCGTGATGGTTAGGGGCTGGCTTGTGATGCCAGAGGGCCCCGGTTCGGATCCCACATGTGAAGGCCAGTGACACTGCCCTCCACAGCTAAGATGCTGAATGGCGGCTCAACCTGGAGCTGGGCTGCCGTGGGTCACCGGCGACAGCATAGGCTGCAGCCCCTGCTGAAATGGGTTGCCATGGGCTACCGTGTGCAGCCAGCAGCCAGCGTGAGAGGCCAGCAGCCGCAGTGAACGGCCGTCCAGAAGCCAGCGACTGGTCTTCCTCGCCTGGGAAGAGCACAGTGATGGTGCCAACTTGGGCCAGTGAAGCAACATCCTCCACAACTAGACTGAAGAGGAAAAAAGACAGCAACTTGTCTGTTCCCCTTCCCCAATTCCCCAGCACTGTTCCCATCCCCCAAATTCCCCAATAAAAATCTTAAAAAAAAGATGTGTATAAATTTTTTGACACCCTATATATAAAGTGTAACATTATTCTGTAAAGACTCTGGATTTGGAAAACTGAATAAGACAGAATTTAAGAATCACAAAATATGACAGTAATAAGTTACATATCTATGTTTTTGTTCACCCATATATATGAACTATTTCCTATAGGTAGGTATTTTATTAGGCATGAAAATGTATTAAATTAACGACCAAAAACTTATAAACATGGGGCTCCTAGCATAATAGTCAATAGAGCAGAGAGAAGAGGAATAAACAAAGGAGTAATTAGTGAAATGTTAATATGAAAGAAAGTCCTTAAATTCTCTGATCTTCATGTTGCTCAAAATAAATGAAGCATTAATACCAGCTTATGAAATTAACAACTCTGTGATCAGTATAAAGGCATAGTCATTTAAAAGCTTATCTAGAAAATTATGTTTTCAATTTCAATATATTTCAAAACTTCCATTAAGATTTTCTAAAACTCTTATAGTGACTGCAAAAGGATCATAAAAATTACTGTTTTTTTAGAAAAACAGGCTTAAACTAACTTGCAACAAGAGCTTATAAGATTTAACTCAGCTGTAGTAACTTATTTAGTTTTCAGAATAAGAAAATTGTTTATTTTGCTTGTAGTCTATGAAAAAAATCGTATAACATTGCTTACAAAATATATTTAGATGTACAATGAAACGTTGAACAATATCACTATAGAATTAGTATTCATTAACCAATTTTGATTCTAGAATATAAAACAAAATCTAAAGTTCAGAACTGAGATGGAATTAAAAGTAGTTAAGACACACTATCAGGAAGAATTATAGAACTAGAAAATGATAGAAAATTTGCAAAACAATATGCAGAGAGGAAAAATAAGAATGAAAAATATAAAAGAAAACAATAGAGATAGGTATCAGTAGAATGTTTACTATTCATCCAGTTGCATCCCAGAAGGAGAGTAAAAAAGTAAAGAATGTTTTAGAAGACATTGGCTATTAAAAAACTATTTAAAAAGCAATATTGAAAATTGTAATGGCTTTTTTCCCCTAAATCTGATGAAATACATCATCTCAGATTCAAAAATCTTGGTGAAATAAAAAGAGAATATTGTTGCATTTGCTGAAAAGTAGATTTATGGAGAAAACTTGAAAGCAAAGAAGAAAAATAATTTCAAGGCTCAGTAAAAATAGCTAACTTCTCAGCAATTGGATGGCATATGTAAGACAACTGAGTGAGTTATTTAAAATTCCTGATATTAGTCTACCTGTAATTCTATATCTAGCAAAAATATTTCTCAAAAGTGAAGGAAATAAGTTTTCAACCAAGTAAAACAGAGAGGTTTTGTCATTAGAAAACTATCTAAAGGAAAATCATGGGCAATATTCTCAGAAGGAAACATGGTCATGGGAAGGTGTGAAGAGCAATAAAAAAGGCAAATATGTACATAAATTTAAAGGACACTCTGAATATTGACTCTTAAAGAGTAATATATTATGGGGTTTACATATATAAATTAAAATGCATTGTAAAAACACCACAAAGTAGATGTGTTACCAAGCTTTATAGTTCTAGCATTATCAGAAAAGTAATGAAAGTAATATTTATTTAATTATAAAAAGTTAAAAATAAATGTTACAATCTACAGGGGGAATCATTAAACTGATAGGAAATAAATGTGAAAAGAAATTTAAACTACAATGCAATACGAAGCATCTGTAAGGATGTTAAAGACTCTACACTTTGGTTTTACGACCAGCTTCTAGCAAACACTGTTTGGTGTGATATATACTAAAGCTTAACATATGCATACTCTGTGAACCAGGATTTCTTCTCCTAGGAATACAGCCAGGACATATGAATACATTATTTATAATAACTAATCATAATCACCAAACATTGGGATAGTAAATTTGCATACATTTATAAAAGGGAACACTAAACAATAATGTACATTGGTGAATTTCATTTGTTCACAACAAGGATGACTTTCAAAATATATATTTTATCAAAAGAAGCCAGAAATAAATTTTACATATTATATGATATTGTTCATATAAAGTTAAAAGTAACAATACCAGTTCATAATTTGGGTGGTCATTGTACTGGCTACTTTTTTTAGAGTGGGTAGCTACTGGAGATAGCTTTGTGGGGTTCTGAATAGTGTTCTGGGGTTCTGATAATACTCTTGTGTTTTTCAGTTCTTGAAAATTTATTGATTTTTTGTGTGTGTATGGTATATTTTAAGATGTACAGTTCTAAAGAAATAATGCTTACACTATGTTTATTTCCTATGTCCTTCTCAAGTAAAAAAAAAAAAACGGTTCATTTTGTTTGTTGTAGGTCATAAATATCAGTTAAATTATACTCAAGGTATTTTTGTCTACTACTGAGATGATATCAATATTTTCTTTAATTCAATTTGATTTAATTTCTGCAATACGTTTCTCAATATATAGTGAAAAATAATGAGAGTTTTTAACATGGTAAACATTTTTCAATGCCTGAGAAATACTGTAATTTATTTCTGTAACTACTACGTTTTTATGTCTCTGTCTTAGTACTTTTGGTAATCGAGTTTACACTAGATACGTAATATGCATAGTGGATCTTTCAGTCTTTTTTTTTTCTTTTAAAGATTTTTATTAGGGAATTGGGGGAAGGGGAAAAGACAAGTTGCTGTCTTTTTGTTCTTCATTCTAGTTGTGGAGGACGTTGCTTCACTGGCCCAAGTTGGCACCATCATTGTGCTCTTCTCGGGCGAGGCAGATCAGTTGCCGACTTCTGGACGGCCGCTCACAGCAACTGCTGGCCGCTCATGCTGGCTGCTGGCTACACACGGTAGCCCATGGCAACCCACCGCAGCAGGGGCTGCAGCCTATGCTGTCCTCAGCGACTCACGGTAGCCCAGCTCCAGGTCGAGCAACTGTTGTTCAGCATCTTAGCTATAGAGGGCAGTATCACTGGCCCTCATATGTGGGATCCAAACCGGGACCCTCTGGTGTCCCAAGCCAGTTCTTAACCAATGTGCCATTCGGCCGGCCCTTTCAGTCATTTTTTGTTTCTAGAATATATTGTATAAAATTGTGATATCGCTACTTTGAAGGTTTGTTAGAATTCACATGGTAAAATCGCTGTTTCTGTTTTCTTTTTGTGAGTGGAATTTTAATTACTTTTAAAAAATTTTCTATTCAAAATGGTTAGTAAACTTTATATTCCTCTCAGCCTGACCAACATTGGTCCTAAATTTTATGTAAAATTAAATTTGACTTTTTTTCTTAAACATATGCTTTTAAAAGTATGTTTGTGACTTTCTGAATGTTTGAATAATTTTTAATGCTAGTTTTATATTACTGAGATCAAATTTTATTAAATATGTGTTTTGAGACTATGTTGTTAAATTTTAAAAATGTTTCTAGATCATTTATTCTGCACTGTCACTTTTCATGGTCCATATTTATTTGAAAAGCATGTGTATTGTACTCTCTTTTTAATATTTATTTTACCAAGGGCCTGCTGTTACTGGCTTTCTATCAACATTTTCTTGAATTTTAATTTACTTGAGTATAAAATGTTGGTTTGAGGATATATTTTCTCTCACAGAATTTCCCAGTATGCTTTGGCTTTTATATTTTTAAATGAGTATACTGAGAACACATTGTTTTTTCTTATGAAATTCATAAATCTTTAAACTCTAGCTTTATATAAGATAATTTTTGGTATATTTGATGCTCTGCAGTTTCACTAAAATATGCATAGACAATATATTTTATATACCATTGTGGTAAGTCACTGTGGTTTCCAAATATTCTAATTGAAAACAATCTCTGAAAACATTAAGCCACTATATTTTCAAATATTGCCTTTTTTCTATTATTCCTATTTTCTTCTCTTTGGACTTCTATTTCCATTACACGTATTATGTCTTCTCTTTTTACCCTTTATGTCTGTTAAATTTTTCTCTTATACCTTTTTTTAAACTTTGCCTCTTGAAATTACATTTAAAATTTTTCTTCAGCTTACCATCTAGTTTACTATTTCTTCACCTATCTATTTTACCTTATTTTTCTAGTTAGTTTTTTTAAATTTTATTGTTAGTTTCAGGTGTATAGAACAATGCAATAGTTATCCTTTTCACCCTCACAAAGTAACAACCCCCTCCCCCATCTACTGCCCTCCCACCCCCGATATCATGTTGTCTATTACAATTCCATTGACTCCATTCCCACTCTCTATTCCATGTCCCGTGACTATATGTATATATAATTATAGTTGACATATATTATTATTTAACATCAGCTTCAGATATACAGTGCGGTGGTCAGGCCTCTACACCAAGTATGAAGTGGTCTCCTTAACAAGACATGAGTCCATCTGGCCCCCTAAAAGCCATACAGATGGCCTACAGGAATATGAAAAAATGCTCAACCTCTCTTAGCATTAGAGAAATGCAAAGAAAAACCACAATGAGATACCACCTCATCCCGGTCAGAATGGCTATCATCAATAAATCAACAAACAACAAATGCTGGAGAGGTTGTGGGAAAAAGGGAACCCTGGTGCACTTGCTGGTGAGAATGCAGATTGGTGCAGCCACTGTGGAAATCAGTATGGCGGTATCTCAAAAAACTGGAAATGGAACTACCTTATGACCCAGCAATCCCACTCTTAGGTATTTATCAAAAAAACCCAAGACATTAATCTGAAAAAATATATGCACCTCTAGTTAGTTTTTGATTGAACAGTTTTGAGAATGCAAATGATTAAAATTTTCATTTCTAAAAATTCTGTTTTCCACTCCAAATATTCCTGGTCCTTTTCTTTATAGTCATTTCATCCTTAGGTGACTATACATTTAAAATTGTTACATCTATCTGCTGGTTCTTTTATCATTACAAAATGACATTCTTTGTCTCTTATGACAAAGAAACAAAGATTTTAACTTAAAGTCTATTTTGTTTATTAAGTGTAGTTTCATTTGTATGGAATATCTTTCTTTACTCCTGTTTCAGCCTGTGTTCACCCTTAAATCTAAAGTGAGTCAGCATATAGTTGTTTCTTGTTCTTTTTTAGTCTACTCAGCCACTCTGTGTCTCAATTGAGAAGTTTAGTCAATCACATTTACAGTGATTATTATCTTTTATTAGTTTCAGGTATACAAAAATAACATAGTAATTAGACATTTATATACCTCACGAAGTAACAACCCCAATAAGTATTACCTATATAATACTGTGCATGGTTATTAGAATATTATTGACTTTATTCTCTATGTTATACTATATATCCCCATGATAATTTTTTAAATTATAGTTAACACTCACTATTATATTAGTTTCAGGTGAACAACACAGTGGTTAGATGTTTGTATACTTTATGAAAGGATCCCCCCCATAAATCTAGAACTCATCTGACACTATGCATAGTTTTTACAATATTATTGATTGTATTCCCCATGGTGTGTTTTACATCCCTTGACTCTTTTGTGACTATCAATTTGTACTTCTTAATCCCTTCACGTTTCTCACCCAGCCCTCTAAGCCCCTCTTGTCTGGCAAACATCTGTTTATTCTCTGCATGTATGGGCCTGTTTCTGTTTTATTGTTCGTTTGTTTTATTCTTTAAATTCCACATATAAGTGGAATCATGTGGCATTTGTCTTTCTTAGTCTGACTTATTTCACTTAGCATAATGGATGGACCTAGGTCCATTCATGTT